>NW_021571758.1:34357-40933 GCF_001605985.2 Dendrobium catenatum
TATATTGATCGGGCATGAATCTCGAGGAAAAATCAAGTTGGAAACTTCAAAAATTATTAGAAACTATTTGAACTCTGATTTCAACAAACTTACAGTCAACCTGAACGCCTCGAAAATACAAACCCAACGACACTAAATTCGACTCAATCCAAGCCTAAATGAGTCTCAAATCAAAGACGTGAAGCTCATTTGTAAGGATCAATCTATAATGTGGATTACCAAACAGTTTCCAAACGTGACATTCTAATAGATGAATTGAGCAGCTCGACGAGAAAAATCCAACAAGCTTAACTTCACCAAATTATAATATCATTAAGTCATTCAAATGCCCAATAAATGGTTCACGTCAAGGAATTGAACATCGGTCGTCCATTTAAACCACTCCCAATTTACCCTTGATCTTTTTCCTATTTACTAGCCATGCCACTCTAAAAAAACTATAAATTAACTCCTCATTTCTCATGAAGAAGGGAGGGGGCCTAAGCAGGAAAAGAAGGAAGAGTTCTCTTGCCACCCGACTCCTCCTCAATCAACTCCCGGCCACCGACTGACGCCAGACTTCTGCCTGGCATCCGATTTCTACCAAACGGTGGACATCCATCTATCGTCGGACTTCTACGCCAAGCCGGAATCCATTTTTTTCGGGATTCCTACACGACATCGGATTTCTACCTGACGTTAGACTACTGCTCTTAGTTGGATTTTTGTCAGACTTTTACACAATGCTGAACTTTCGCCTGTAGCTGGACTATTTCGAGTTACTAGACTTTTACAGGACACCAGATTCCTACACAACACCTGATTTCCAACCAAATGAATACATCAACAGTGATTCTTCCCATTCCACCATTAAACACATTCTGTATGATGTATATTTATTACATCAAGCTAAGGCCTTCCCCCCAATGAAGCTGCTCATTTGTAATCAATTGCTAATACTAGTGGTTTAATTCAAACTGGGATAGGCCCTGTGGGTTTTTCCCCTTTTCAGATGGTTTTGACATAAAAATGTTGGTGTCTCTTATAAATATGATATAAAAGTTTTAGTTAGGGTTTTTTTATTCACTCTAAGATTTATAAAGAATTATGGCAAGCCATTAATGAGATAGATTGAAGAGGATGCCTTTGATGGAAGTTATGTAAGTGTTATTTTGTTGTCATTTAAAATCATATTATTATGGGAGTAAATAGAAAATTTAAATTTTAAATATATAAAAATATATACTTTCTAAGTGTTATATATGTACATAAATCCTTCATTACTACTTATATTCTTTTACTAAATTCTTTCCTCAAAATAAAAAAGCCAATGATAGATTCTTATAATGCACATAAATCATTAGCTAATTCTTATAAATATATATTGCTTTGTTTTTTGTTTCTATTTTTCTCACCCGTATAGTGCTTAGTAATAATCATTTTTTTTAGACTTTTTAACTAAATAAATATAAACTCGAGATGAGCACTCTAATTATACCCAAAAAAAATATTTGTTTTTAAATATGCTAATTCACTATTTCAGCTACGAAGCTTAGGTTTTTCCTTCCACTTATGGTGTTACAAGGAAATTAGGATTTTTCTCGCGGCACCATCGTTATAGCTTCTCCCTCTAATAAGGAATGCCTTCCTACCCTTTCATCTCCTCATGGATGCAAGTGAGTTTTCTCTTCTCGATCAGGGATCTCTTTTGGGTCCTCTTCCTTTTGTTCCTGCAACATCATGGGAAAACTTCTAAGATACCCAAGCCGTGGTACCATAGGAGTTTCCTATGAACTATGTCCCTCATAATAAAAAACTTTCTTTCCCTTCAGATGATCTCATGGAAGGTATGTCTCTATGGAATTTATCTTTAGTGGGTTATTCTATCATCCGTAGACCATAATACGAGATGTTGTTATCCTCTATGAATAAGCTTTTGATGTTGAATGGTTTGCTTACTCTTATATCTCCTGCAGATGGGTTTTTCTGTTGAAGTTTTCAAACAAGGAAGATTATGACAAGGTTTATACAAGTGGTCCATGGTTTTTTTCTAGGGAAGCCTTTCATTATCCAAAAGTGGTCACCCAAATTCAAACCAAATAGATGAACAAGCTTCCATCCCGCTTAAGGTGAAAATTCTTGATGTTCTGCTTTCCCTACGAACGCCTTGAGGAATCTCTAAAATAGCCAGTTACATGGGTATTCCCTTATGTGTAGCTAACCTAACTACTAAACATACGAGATTGACCTTTGCTATGGTTAGTATTCAGATCTTTAAATATTATCCCCTTCATGAGAAAATCTTGTTACTGATTGACGGCGAGGAATTGGTTTTGAAGGTAGTCTATGACTAGAAACCTTGCCCCTTCAAATCTTGTGGTTCAATTGTTCATCCATCCAATTTGTGCCCCACAAATCCTAATACTACTCAAGTTATGCCAGAGAACAACAAACCAAGAGGAAGAATTAAAAGCAGGAATCACAGGAATAGGTCAAGGCTGGCCTCTAGTACACCTAAGATTCCCTATAGAGCCACAACCTCCTAAGCCTATCGAGCCTGACATTCGCACATCTCCAGTTGCTAGGCAAGAAGATAATGCTTCTCCCTCTAAATTTCTAGATCTTCAAGAAAAATATCCAATTATTCCAAATCTCAACTTTCCTACTAAAGAGAATTCTTTTTAAGCGAATATTTTGATTTCCACAGGTCTTCCTTCTTTTACTATTCCACTTGCCAATAAATTTGCATCTTTAGCTAATGAAAACTCCACCTCACTTTCTTTTCAACAAGATGAAGTTAACTGTATAGAAGAAAATTTGATTCACTTCTTGGATGAAGTTTCCCTGGGAATTCCTAACCCCTCTGATAAACTTAATTTGAAACAAATTTTATCTTCTCCCCCCAACAATACCATAGCCAAAACTTCTATGAAGGCAAAAGAAACCAATTCTAAATCCAAATAATGATGCCCCAACTAGCTAGTTGGAATGTTAGAGGGTTTAACAACCCTAACAAAGTTAATGCCTATAGATATTAAGTCAAAATGTATAAGTTAAAAAAGTTATGTGAGCTTGAAGCCAAAATTCATTATTCGAATTCTGTGGATCCCTGGTTTGTGAACTCTCACAAACTTTTTGATAATGAAGACTACTATATTAATAGTAATAATGATTCTTTTGGGTAGAATATGGTTTAAGTGGGATTCTTCGGCTATCTCCTCTGAGGAAATTCTCACTCCTCAAATGATTCACAGCTCTCTTAATATTGGACAAGCCCCTACTATCATGTTATTGTTTATTTGTGCTTTTAAGTCCCCATATAAAAGCATAAACCTCTAGTCTGATCTCAAAAACCTGACTTCTTCTATTCGTCATCCTTAGATCTTTGTGGGAGACTTTAACTGTTGCATGTTTAAAACTAAAAAAGTGAGTGAGGGGGGAATTTATTTGATCAAACAGGGTTGGGTGAACTAAATTTGGTTATTTTTTTATTGCAGTATGGAATATCTCTCCTTGATAGGGTTATACAACACTTAGCTTAATAGATGGAAGATAACCCTATTCACATTAAATTGTATAGGGTTCTGGTGAATTCTGAATGGCTAAATAGATTCTCTGTTTCTTACTACAAGGTGGAGGCTCCCTCTTGCTCTGATCACTCTCCTCATATTATTTTCTCTTCTCAAATATCCAACAAACATTGTAGATTTCTATTTAAAAACTACTATGAGCGGCTACAGGGAAGCTGTGTTAGAGGCTTTTTCTCTCCATCCAAGGGGGTCGCCTATTTTTGCATTGTATTACTTCTTATATTCTCTTAAATACATTCTAAAAATTGGTCTTCTTCTAATTTCTTGACCAGCTGAATTAAGGACAATAAGTCCAAGAAGAAAAGTTATCTCGAATTGCTCCAAACTAACTATTTAGATGAGGAGTTAAATAAAAATATAAAAACCCTCAATGGCCTCCTCTCTTATTATCAAAATTCTTTGGTCTCTTAGATAACTCAAATGGCCTAAGCAAAATGGCTTTCATATGGTGAAGATGACCTTGGATTCTTGTATGCCAAAATTAGAACTAGGAAAAATATTAATAGCATTAAAGAGACCTCTTCCCCTCTTGGGTAGTTTACTAACCATAAAGATATAATTAATTCAATTATTTCTCACTTTGTAGGTAACTTTAATCATTCCAAACCTCCTAATCCTGAAAATTTTAAATTACCTGCTGGGAAGGTGGTGTCTCAGGCCTTTGCTGATTTTTTAGTTATGCACTTTTCTAATGAAGAAGTTAAGGATGTCACTTTTATGCTCCCTGATTATTCTGCTCCCGATCTTGATGGCTTTTCTACTGAATTCTATAAGTCCTCATGAGATTTAATTGGTCACAAGGTTTGCAATGCTATAAAAATTTTTTAGTTATGGTTGTATGCCTAAAGTTATTAAGGCCACTACCATTATATTGATACCTAAATTCTCTCATGCGACTAAGATTTCTCACTTTAGACTAAGCTCCCTGTGCAATTTTTTTTATAAGATTATGGCTAAATTGATTGCTAATAGGCTCAAATTCATTCTCCCTTTTATCATTCATGATAGCTAAGCTAGTTTTATAAATAAGAGGTGTTCCACAGACAACATTATTATTACCTCTGACATTCTTAGGGAACTCAAAATAAGGACAATCTTTTATGTGCTAAATTAGACATTCTTAAAGCTTTTTATTCTGCCTCCAAAGACATTATTATAAATTGGATGAGATAAAAAGGGTTTACGAAGAAATTCTTGAAATGGATCAGAGGTTGTATAAGTAATGTTTTCTTCTCGATTTGCATTAGTGGTGCACTGGAAGGGTATTTCAGATCCTCTTTTTGACTGAGAGAAGTTTGTTCACTGCCTCCCCTTTTTTTTAGTAATGTTATGTATGCTTTAGCATGCTGCCTTGATTACCCTTAATACTAATCTTTTTGTGGCATTAAATCTAATGAGGAAAAAATAATCATTTGCTTTAAACAGATGATGTCTTTATTTTTGGCATGGCCAATCTGAATAATTCTCATAATTTGAATCATATCCTAAGAGATTTAGCTAATGCATATGCTCTCAAGGTCAATCCGGAGAAAAGCACAATCATTTTCTCTAAAATTTTAAACTCTCAGAATGCTTTATATGATATTGTAGGAATCCAAAAAATTGCAAAGAGTTTCATTTTCCTTGAAATTCCTATTTTGATGGAAAATCTGAAATCAATACACTTTTAACCTCTAATTAGTAAGATCACACCTCTTCTAGAAGGCTGGAAAGTAAAATTTTAGTCATGGGATGGTAAGCTTAAATTTATTAAATTCAACATTTCTAGCACCTTAGCTTACTAGATTAGAGGGGAAATCATACCTAAAAGCTTTCAAAAGGCCATTAATAAAGCTTGTTATCAGTTTATCCTTCAGGGTAATATTGCTGGTAATAATTTACACATAATTTCTTGGAAAGCCATGTGTAAACTAAAGATTAACGGAGGTTTGGGTATTTAGGATTTTGATGCTCTTTATTTCTGTTATAATTGCTCTTTTATTTAGAGATTTCTATCAAATAATTCTATGTTGGTTGTCTGTCTTAGAAAGAAGTGTGTATCTCCATGGAAAGCTCCTCTAATACAAGCTTCTAAATTCTAGAAAAGCATATGTAGTACTACTCTTTTAATTAAAGATAAATTATCATTTTCTTTATCTCATAATTGATATTACTCATTATATAGAGACCCATGGTGCCAAGGAAAAGCTATCTCTGAGTTATTCAATTCCCTCAGTTTATCTAAGCTTACCGAGAATGAGTTTATTCAAAACGGTAACTCAGTTTTACTGAATGGAAATCTGATGGTTGTTCAGAATCTCCTACATGAGATAAAAATCGCAAATAATAGGGAGGTATTGTGGGAAGATACTCTTAATCCTAAGCATAATAACTTTAACTTGCATTATTATTTATAATTGAATAGAATATTTTAGTACAAATTCAATTGGCATAAAAAATATGCTTCAAGATATTCTATCTATGCATGGATGGAAAGTATAGAAAAGCTTAAAATGAATGATCTATTAGTTAATAGAGCTATTTATTTGCCTTCTGTTGACCTTGATTTTCACCCAATTTTGGGTCAAGGAGTATGACTTGGTCAAATTGACCAAGCCATACTCCAAGACCAATTCCTTTGTGTACACCATGTCCAGCCAGGTCTGTTGAGCCCAGACCCAGACGCTCGGTCCCCCTCAGCTCGAGAGCTCCTGCGTGTGAGTTCTCCAAGCCAAAGACCTCCGATTAAAGCAGCCGCAGGCGAGTTTCCAGAAAAAAAAAATGTATCCTTTTTTAAGTATTTTCCTTAGCTGTTTGATTATTTAAATTTAAGTAACTAATGATTAATTAGATTAGAAATTAAATTATTTTTCCAAATTTTATAAAAATTATTTTGATTAAATTTCTTTAAATTTTAGAAATAGTTATATTTAATTTAATTTAATTTAATTTAAAATTATTTTTAAAGTATTAATTAAATTAATTATTAAATATTTCTTATTTTTAATCAATAATTAGTTATAAATAA
>NW_021571758.1:41312-56675 GCF_001605985.2 Dendrobium catenatum
ATATATATTATAAAGGTATTTTAAAATTATTTTAAAATTATATGTATATATACTAAATTTCTTAATTTTGAGATATCTACTAATGAAATTTCAAATATAGACCATGAATGTGAATAGCAATCATGGGGAAAGGAATAGTGAATGATTAGACTCCAATCATTTACTTATCGTATTGATAAGCATGCTTAATTACTATTTGTTCGCTTCTGCATGTGTAGGATGCACGAGCACTTAGCGTAGGACCTCCTAAATCTAAGGACATAGTGTGTTATTATTATTATTATTTTTATGCATTTCCATTTATGTTACCCCAAGGGTTAGTCTCCAACAATTGATTTAAACCTGCTTAACGTAACGATATCCTAAGGATAATAATTAAGAACATGTCTAACAAACTTAAAAAAAATGTATAAGTTAGGATATATCCCCGATTGATATGAAACTTTAAAAACTTAAACTTAATGATACGCTAAATCTTTAAAAATTTTATAGGAATTTATTTAGGAGCCTTAGACCCCTTAATTAATAAACCATAATTTACCCCATAACTAAGCCCCAATAACTTTGAAAAATTCTATTGTATTGAAATTAACTCCAAAATTACGCATAATCTATCAAATTCTTCATAACTCAATCCTTAATCTCAAAAAATTAAAATCCCCTTAATTAGGCTTCAATCTGAACCTTAATTTATAAATTAATTTTGACTAAAAATCTCCTATTTACTTAAATTAAATAATTTAAATTTATTAAAAATTCAAAATTTTCCCCAAACACTTGGAAACATCTCTTTAGGTCATTTATGAACTTTGGGAATGATTTGAAGTAGTTTGAAGTTGATTTGGATAAAAATCCCTAAAATGCCCTTTATTAATTATTTTTTGATAATTCATTAATTGTGTGAACTTTAAAAATTTATAACTAATTCTAGAAATATCAAAATTATTAAACTAAAAGAAAGTCAACTCTAACTAAAATTTAGTATTTATTAAAAATATTAGATTTCTAGAAACTAATCTAAATAAAAAACCCAACTCTCTAGTCAACCATAGTTCATTAACTAGGGCCCGAAACTTCTAAAATTCATAACTTTGCATAGAAAACTCCAAATTTAGCAAAATCGTAATCTAATTACTAGTTGTAAGGTCTAATATTTAATAAAAATATTGAAACCTCAAAACCTAACCTATTTCTAAAAGTGACCTTTTGACCCTATCACTTAGTGGGTAAGATGATCCCGGACTTTCTAAAATTCGCTAATCCAACTTAAACTTTAAAGAATACTACCCTAAGTATTAAAATTGACCAACCAACTAAATTAACTAAAATGATTCTCAATTCATTAATATTTAAACTTTCACTAAAATTCCTTTCTTAGCCTTCAACAAACTAGAATATAAAATAACTTGAACTAACTACCGGTTATATGACATATCCAAAGCTACACATCCTATTACACATACATAGAATTATTTACTAGGGCACCACTTCTAGCTCTAGGTTAGGCCGGTGATTCACATTTTTGTTTTCTATGTTGTGATGCTCTGCATATGGCACATGTGTTGGTTAAATTGGTTTGTTGTGATTGTGCATTAGATCTACTCCTAGGCTAAGAATGATTTATATTAATTCAATCTTATATAGGTTTCCATACTTACACATGGCATTGATTAAAGGAGGCACAAAAATAATTAAGTTTTAAAACTAATAATATGTTTTGCACATGCTTCAAAAATTTCTAAGTCCCCCTTTAAATTAAAAAGCATAGCCAAATGTGATTGACAATTAGTACTTTACTTTCCATATATAACTGCTTCGGATGTTTCGTATTAACTGCTTGAGATTTTCTTTAGTATAGCCATGCATGAAATCTTTAGTATAACCATGCATGAGAGTTTAAATTTTTCTCTTTTGGGTACGAAGAGTTAAAGTCTTCAAAAGTGGGACATTTCAAACACCAAGGATCTAAAGGGAGAATGAAAGGCCTCTCATAAGGAATTTCTTTCTCATTTGGGTACCCTTCTGAAGGATGAATTCTTTGAAATCCGAAGAGGACGATCCATAGGAAGATGATCCATACCAAGACATAAGGATTGGAAGAAAAAATGCCTTACTTTTAAAACTCGCGTCATTCAGTAGGATTAGAATCTAGGCTGTTGTTGATGAGGCCTGACCACCATTACTTTTCTACACACTCTGGTTGTACTATATATAGCACTTATCATGGACGTTTTTTTTTTTTACTTTGTCTTGTTTTATTTATATTGATATATTTATTTTTTATTGTACAGTAGAACTTGCATGTTTTTTTTAGATTTCTTTCTTGTATGTATGTGGCCTAATTTTGTTAGGCTCTCTAAGGACTAAAAATTTTTTTACTCTTAATTAAAATTTAATATTTTAAGAATTAAAAAATTTAGAAACTTAATGATCTATGAAATAGCTCTAATCGTCTAGGTCAAATACATATTATTATATTTCTCTCCTCCCTTGTTATAAGACATTTCCCCTCCTGAGGGTAGAGTCTAGATAATCCGACCTATAAGGATGAGGTGCTATATTTAAGGAAGTTTAATCTTTTTAAAAAAATTATTTTTAAGCTTTTTTAAAATTTCAAGCATATCTAATTTGGAGACTTTTTAACCAGCATGCATTTTTATTAAAATTCAATTAAACTAAAATTTAATTGCATTAACTCTAGGAGCATTCACCCTATATATATTCAAGGACAAATAGAAAACTCTCTAGATGTCAGTTTTACTTTCAAAAACTTAGCCTCGCACCCATCTTTCATAAAGATTGGACAACATTAATTTTATACACTTAGGGGTTTAGCTGGCTTTCCTTTCAGGCGGGATATAAGTCCATAATGCATAAATTAGGGCACAAATGTTACTGTTGTGTAGAACACTAAAATCACTCTAGATTTAGGGCTAAAGGCTACTACATTTAGTGGCCCGTAGTATGCCTCATCGACGGGTAAGTCTCCTATTCTTCAGGAGCTATAAACCCTGTCTTTTTGCACCATTTGGATGATGCCACCTCCAACCTTCTCTCTTGTATGCTTTGGGTGTCATGTTTAATTCTTTTTTCTAGTTTATTCTCACTATCTTAGTCACCCTGGACGTAGAACTGAGCTGTGTATATTGATTAAACCAAATTGACCCTTTCTTTTTCTTTGGGTAGGATTTCATAGTCTCCTTCTTATGTGCTAATCCCATTTGAGAGGATAATGTAGGATCATTAATCAAGATTTTTCTTAAGCTCCAGCTTAAGATATAATTAACCATAGGGGCTTTCACCCATAAAAATTTGAATTCCATCATCAAATAAATCTCACTCGAGTTGTTGTATTTGGTGAGGGAAACCCATTATTTCGATCAGGTTGTGCATATTATTACTCATCGAGGGTGTGTTGGCGAGAGCCGCTATCTTTAATGGTTAATTTTATGTATAATCTAATATGTCCTTCTATTGTCCCTCTTGCAAAGAGTACAAGGTCTGTGATCATTTCGTCACTCGGGATAGTATAGTTGTATACCCTTTGTACTATGTCCCTGCACAGCAAATCCCTTTCAGAGGTCCTTACCTTACTTATGTCCTTTATGTCACAAATCTTCTAAAATTCATAAACACCTACTTTTTGTGTGTGATTTCTCCAGTTTAGTGATCAAAAGTTGGTTTTTTATGCTTGGGTCATTTTTTATGAGACCGACTATTTTCCAATTACTTGATTTTTTTTATAATGGTCAACAACTTAATAATACTGAGAAGTGGTTTTTTTCCTTACCACTTGTTGCACCAAATATCACATTTAGAGAGAAAGGAATAACTGACAGTTCAATGGAAAATGGGTAACTTATTCATATCTAATCGGCACTATTAAGTTTACTGATATACTTAAAGTTTCTAAATTGAAGAATTATGAAGATGTCAAAGCATTGTTCCCAGATTTTTTAAGCCTCTCTATTTCAGATTTTCAAGCTACCTTGACAATGATGAGTGAAGCCAACTGTTCACTATTATATTTATCTTTTGGGAAGGTTTAGAAGGTAACCATGGATAATGAATCTGATATTTTTTATTGAATGCAAACTAAAATCTATTGATGTTCAAGTGGAAACCAGTTCTTCCATGGATGGCCTTGGGACATTATGGGACCTCGATGGCTGGGTGATGTAATCAGAAGTCTTGTTATTTTAGCTACAAATATGACTAAATCTACAAAAAAGTTTGATCACCTAAGTCCAGATGTTTAGAGTATTTTTCCCCCTAGCTTTTTGTGTCTTATCTATAGCTTTGGTTTTATTATGTTATATGTTGGTCACTTCTATTTCCTATTGTATGTATTTTCCATTTATAAAAAGGGCTTAGCTAGTTAGCCCCTAAAATTTGCCAAAAAAAAACTCTTTCAGCTGCAGGAAAGTATAAATTAAACACTTTGGGTGGGAGGGGGGGTAGAGGGGGGAGGGGGGTGGGCGGGGGACGTGAGGGCATAATCCGTATATATTAAGTCAAAAAAGGGTGTATAGGTGTAAAATAGAAACAACTAACAAAAACTATTGTTTATGCAACGAAAGGAACATAATAAAAATTACAGCCCAAAGTATAGATATCACAAAAATATATAGTAAAATTGTCTAGCCTGGACTTAGAAATTACCAAACTTACATTTTAAATAAATCAAATCTCCCTTGGTTGAACGAGTACCATATAGATATCACAAAAGTGATTCCTCTAGTGGGAGGAATAGTCAGCAAGAACTCTAGGAGTGTCATCTGTATGTTAGAATTTAAATGAAAAGTAATGGAAGGAATGAAGGAAGCCATTGGTTGTTGACCTCATTTTTGTGTGAGGTCACTAAGACCCTTCCAGACTCCAAATCAATCCAGACCCTAGGATCTACTCTAGACCCTAGGACTCTTCCAGATCAACCTAAACTCTAGGATTCTCCTAGATCTAGACCTTAAGATCTATTCTAGGTCCTAGGATCCTTCTAGACTCCAGACCTTAGGATCTACTCTAGGCCCTAGGATTCTTCCAGACCCTAAGATTTTTTTAGACCATAAGATCCTTCTAGATTCCAAACTTTAAGATCTATCCAGATCCTAGAACCCTTCTAGATTCTAGATCTTAGAATCCCTCCACACTCTAGGAATAATCTAGATTCAAATCAATCCAGATCTTTGATCAATTCAAATCATAAACCAATCTAGACTTCAATTAATTCAATTTTCAAATCAAATTTAGATTTCAAATCTAACAAGACTTTAAACCTATCTTGATCCCAAATCCAATTCAAACCTTGATTGTACTTCTATCAAACTTTAATCCTATCCTATAATTCATAATCCTCTCAAATGGTTATAGATGATATGGGTAATTCAACTCAACTCATTCAAACTCAAAACCCAATTCAAACCCAGAAATCTAGACCAAAATCCTTGGTTTAAAGGCCTTGTCCTGAAAGCCTTTTCCAAGGATTTTTCAAATACTTTAAAACTCAATCAAATGATCTCTGATTCAGAGTCTATCAATTTCATATTGATATGACATGTCTCTAGAGGCAACCCTCCAAATTTGTGCTCATTTGGAGGACTTTAACCCCATAAACTTAATTCAACTCCAAAGGTTGCAAAACCTTCAAATATTTACAATCAATGCCATTGGGCTTTTCACCTAGTGGAATTTGACTTTGGAGCCCCCTCTAAATATTTTGATCACTCCTAATACCTTGATATTGACTTGTTAAGCAATAATCCATATCTTTTTAGATTCAATTTGACCCAGAATTGACTCGAGACCAAAATGACCAAAATGCCCTTAAAGGGGGATTTTTGGACTTTTGGCTTAAACTAAACTTGATTGACTTATCAACCTTTGAAATCTTCTCCAAATGTCATTCCAATGGATCTTAAATGATTTTAGAAACACATTGAACCCAAACTTACTCTTTGGTTTGACCTGGTTAACCAAAATGCCCTTAATGGATTTAAATATCTATTTTCAACCCAAATGACCTACCCAATGCATTGGATCATTTTCATTGATCTCAAAACACTCATTGAACTTATTTGAACTAAATTTGACTCATGGTTTGACCAGGTTGACCAAGTCAACCATGGTTGACCAACTTAACCCTTAACCTACATACTTGTCAAATTCAATCATTCAACCCATTTAAATCAAATCAATTCTTCAAAATCATTCAATTGGACATGTCCAAAGACTTTCAAGTAAATCCTTCTATTGGGTTGACTTGGTCAAACCATTTGGATAGGTCAAAATCCTCTCCAACTTCATGTATTTGCTCAAAGCTTCAACCATTTGATTCCAAACTCCTTAGGATAGTTTCCTACAGCTCCCTTGACCTTTTCCAAGCCTATCCCAGTCATCATTGACTAGTCAAAAGGTCAATGAGTCAACAAACTCATTTAAAGCCTATGGAAAGAAGCCAAATCATGGCCACATCACCAAGCCACCTTGGAAATGTATGGCTTAGTCTTGAACTTGCTCAAACATGATGTGATGTGACCCATTTCCTCCCCTAATAGAGCATAAACCAGCCTCTTAAACAAGGCTTGGAATTAGTTCATCCAAATAGGGAAAAAGGTGTTGTCCCCTTTCCCATGGACCAAGAGAAGTCACAATCACCACCAACCCTATTTTCTAACTTTGGGCAGCATAGGGGACACTTGGCACTCATCCAAAACCACCCCAAATCAAATCTCAACCATCCAATCCAAAAGCCAAAGGTAAAGTGGGAGAAAACTTGACCTAAAAGGTGCTTCTTCTTTTTTTCATCTCATATCATCTAAGTCCTAAAACTCCAGCACCCCTCAACCTTCCAAGAGCTCCTCCCATACATTCCAGCACTCCTCAAGGCCTTCCCAAGCATTTCCCAACCATTTCCAAGCCTCAAATAACTATTTTAGTGAGTAGAGAGCATTCTAGAGAGAGAAAGAGGAGTTTCAAATATAACTTTTGATTCAACGAGATCCAGCTCTTGGTGTCTTCATAAGAGTTGTAGAAGATCACTACAGCTTTCCAACGAACCCAAGAGCTAAAAAATCCAATGATAGGATTGCACGTTATGCTCATTTTAAGTTTAAATTTCAATTTGAAATTATAGCTATTTTGCAACGAATGGAACCTCCAAACTCCAGACATTGAAAGATCATATTTCCCTCTAGCTAAATTTCATGTAATTTTGTCAAGTATTTTGAAAAATATGATGTTTAAAGATTTCTATTCAAAATGAACTAGAGAAGATCTGGACCGTCCGATCAAAGATCAGACTGCTCAGATCTAGGTATACCGTGCGACTTCCTCCAGGGTTTGAACGTGGGTCATCTCGCGGTCTGGGAGGATGACGTGGACTCACGCCGAACCGCCACGTCGCCGCAGCCAATGATTGGTTGGCAGTTGATTTTACCCAAAATTGAATAAAAGTTCTTTAAATGATCCAAATCTTTTAAAATTCACAACAAATCGAGTTTTCCACCAAATGGGGTGTTCGTAGGCTCGCTGGAAAGATAATATAATGTAGTAGTTATTAAAATAAAAATTTTATTGATTTGATTTCTGTATTATGAGATATTTGAGTTTAAATGAATTTAATTTTTTAGATTTTTCTCACAATCTAGTGATCAAATGAACTCCAAAATTTGATGGATGATTATTGGGTATCTTAGGCATGTTTTATAATTTTTATAGGGTTAGATACTTAATGGATTTTTGTGATGTGAATTTTTAATGTAAAGGGTCCATTTTGGACCCGAAACTTTGAAAACTCATAACTCCTTAGGGTTTTAGTATTTTGCTGTGATATGAGTACATGTATGTTAGAATTAGGCGTACCAAATTTCAAGTCTATTTAAATAGCAAAAACACCTAGGAAAAATAATTAAGGAAATATCTAGAAAATTTAGAAAATTCATAGGGGATTGTACACACACCTAATAGAGGTAAAAGTTGAACATGGTAAACTTAGTGACATCAGGTACCTCAGGATAAAATTTTACTGAATCAGAAGGTTATTAGGTTAGAAAATTGAGCATGTCAAATTTTAGCTTTTTAAGGACTTTGAAAACTCAATAAATCATCATAAATTAATATTAATTCCAAAAAATACCCTTAATATCTCTAATAAACCATAATTACAATATTAATCTTTAAAAATTTAAATCCATTTAATTTAACATTAAAATCCAATTTAATTTAATTTTAAGTTAAAATCAATGTTTAATTAATTTTAATTAATTAAAAATTATGAAAATTCCAAAAAAATATTTAAACATATTCTAATCTCTCCTTAGATCATTTTTTATCTTTGGAGTTAATTTCAAGAAGTTTAGGACTCATTTGGGTTCAAATCATTAAAAGGGCCCTTAATTGAAACAATTAAATAATTCCTATAAATACCCAAACTTTCAAAATCCATTATTAATTGTAGAAAATTCCAAATCAATCAAATTCAGTGGCTAATGACTCTAATTAAAATCTATTATTTTCCAAAAATGTCAAACCCTCAAAATCTGGTCAAAGTCAAAAAGTCAACTTTCTGGTTAACCTTAGTTCAAATCTAGCTTCAAACTTCTAAAAATCATAAATTTTGATAGAACACTCCAAATTGAATGTACCACCTATCTAACAACTCATAATAAGGTCTAGTATTTATTAAAAATCTAAAACTTTCAAATTTCTCTCTAATTCAAGAAACCAAATTTTGACCCCTTAGTTAACATATCTAGTTGTTTCCCTAAAACCCATTAATTGTTTAAAATTCTAGAATTTTCTAATTTGATTAATAAAATTCTCAACAAATCCTTTAAAATCAGTAATTAACTCTTTTTTATATTAATTCACTCCTTAATTTTGATCAACTTAAATTAACTTAATCAACGTCGATTACTACTAATTAACCCAGGCCTACGAGGCTATTACTTAGCCCCAAAGAAGATGAAATAAACTTCACGGTCTCGGTGTAAAACAAAGGTAGTAATCAATTAACTCTTAAAATACAACTAACTAAAATCCTTATTATATTAATATTTAAACTTTAATCTAAATTTCCCTTTAAACCTTAACAAACTCAAATACTAGACAACTTTAATTAATCACCCAACGTAGGATCTACCCATCCACACGATATTTTACATACACTTTAGATGGTTTGCTAGGACAACCAACTCTAGATCTAGGTTAGGCCGGTGTTTACTTTACTGGTGTGTGCCAAATTTTTTGTGATTTTACTGCATGCTGTGGATGAATTTGCTTTGTTGTGTCTGTTTACTTTTTTTGTACTCTGTGAATGGTTGATGTGTTTGGCGACTAGATTACCCTTAGGTTTGGTACGATCTAGATGTTCACACCGTTTTTTATTTGTGGCCACGCTCATGCAGGGCAATAAAAGAAGGGGGCTAAATCAATAAAAAAAAATTAATATTTTAAATGCTTGCACAGGTGCGTTAGTTGCTAAAGCCTCCAAATAAAAAGAGCGTGGCCAGTGTGTTTACTTACTTTTTTGCACATATATAACTGCTTGGGAATAAATATTTTGATTCATTAACTGCTTAGGATAACCCTGCAGGAGAGTCTAGAATTTTTTTTATTTTTATATAAATGTAATTTGTGCAAATATCAAGTGTTATGAAAGTAGAGTTTTGAATTATGATACATAGGTCCAAAGCTTGGATCCAAAGAGAAAAGGATACCCCTTAAGGGAGTAGCCCTTTTTTTATTTGGAGATCTAAATTTGGATCACTTCTTTCCTACCCAAAAAGGAAAGAGTGGCCTTCCCCTCAAAGGAAGTGCCCTCTTATCCATTTTGGTAGACTACTACGAAGAATCCAAGGAGCCTGAAGGTGATGAACCTGAAGGAGAATAAGATTAAAGAATTGAAGACAGAAAGTATCCCATTCAAAGCCACTTGTGTCACAACTAGGTTTAAAATCTGGGTTGTTGTCAGTGGTGCCCGACCACTTTACTTTATGCAAAATTCTGGTTTGTAATAAGCAAGGCAACTTTGTCTATGGACATTTATTAATTAATTCATTTATATTTTATGTGTTGAAATGATTGCCTCTAGGATTGCTTGCTTTTTTTTTAGTTTTTTTGGCATTTGTGTGCCGCTTTTGTTTTCACTTAGATATGTGAGACTCGTAAGGGTGTAAAAATTTTTATACTCGTAACCCTAAAGTTTAAAATATAGTGAGTATAAATAACATAGAAAGATAACAAATTTAGGGAATTTACCGGGGATCGACCCCGGGGTTGCATGCATATTTTTGCACTACTCTCTCTTTACTTTAGACCCTTCCCCGCCTGCGGGTAGAATCTGGATAATCTGACCTATAAGGACGAGTTGCTGGACCTGGGGAAGTCTAGTCTTCTAAAAAATTATTTTCTAAGCCTGTTTTTAACTATCAAGCATACTTGATTTGAGGTTGTTAACTAATATGCATTGCATTAGAAATAAATTAAAAGAGTCAAGATTTTAATTGCATTAGTCTTTAGCATTTTTGCACCCAACATAAGTCAAAGGGGACAATTAGAAAAATCTCTAGATGTCGGCCCCAACTCTCCAAAAATTTAAATAAAATATACCTACCATTCCTTCATAAATGATCAGATTCATCTCTTTTAAATTGATTAGGTGGTTAGCTGGCTCCCCAATTCAGGCTGGGGTAAGTCCAGATTTTGCACTGCATCAGTTAGGTTTGGATGACTGTGTTCCAGTATCCAAATTAGATTTAGGATATGAGGCAGATCTTTGATTATAAGACCCCAAACTTTGAGAATTTAATCATGAATTTCTAATAAAATGCTCAACTTTAATTAAATATCATTTCAATGCAAAATATAAAGCTCAACAGTTAGATTAAGTTGGGACACTTTCGGATGGTTCTGTAATCTCAAAGTGTCTCCCACTCTTCTTCCCTTGACTCTGTTAATAACTACTCAATTTTGATCCATTTCTTTTTTAGTTTCCAAAATTCACCTCATCTTTGGATATCATTCTGAGAAAATCTAACAAAATTTTGCCACTATTTTAATCAAGAGTTTTTGTAGAAGACTATGTCTCCCTATGATGTAATTAACTACGAGGGCTTGCACTCGTAGGAGATTTAAAACCACAC
Source organism: Dendrobium catenatum (assembly GCF_001605985.2). NCBI lineage: Eukaryota > Viridiplantae > Streptophyta > Magnoliopsida > Asparagales > Orchidaceae > Dendrobium > Dendrobium catenatum. The sequence continues at coordinate 52,454 of NW_021571758.1, forward strand.
ACACCTTATTTTAAAAATTGATTTTTCAATGTTCAATTGGATTTCTTTGGGAAAACATAAAATACTAGTGATCGTTATAATCACAATCGAAGAATTATCTTCAAATGGTATTTTCTCCCCTCGGGGAGATACACATTTCTTTGATAAGGCTTTGGATGTGAAATCAACGAACACACTTCTTGAATATTATAGCAGGATAATTAGTTGAACCTCAATTTGACCCTTCGGGGCCATATGAAGTTCTCTTAGAAACTGGCTACAATACTCAAGATTAAATTTATAATTCTAAATCTGAATACCGTTATGAAATTTTATTTTCACCTCTCAAGGTGATATACTTTTTCTAACGAGACAATTCAATTTTAGAATTTAATTTGAAGTCCCAAAGAAAACCAAGATTTTCAAAACCAGCTTTCAAAATTCCACTACCAACTGTCTACTAACAAAAAGAAAGAGATTTAATATAGTCAATATGAGATGGTTTCATGAAAGAAGAAGAAGGATGGATATGGGATGGAATGGCCTAGTAGGCCCAGAAAGAAAGGGACCAAGCTAGGAAGGATCGTAGCTAAAAAGAAACAAACCTAACTGGGGAGGAACCTAGAAAAAATAAGATGGACCTAATAAAGGAGTACCAAACCTTGTGTACACACAAAAAAGAATAGTATAAAATTCAAAGATAGAGAGAGAAATGAGTCCCACCGTGGTCTCGAGAAACTTGTGGTCCTTCAAAAAGACACTACTCTACGGGGAAAGAATGCAAAGGGTACGATCACACTATTCCGTATGACAAATTGGTCGCAAGCCTTTGCACTCTTCATAAGCGGGCCAATGTGAGAAAAGATTAGATCATACATATAATTAATAATTGAGGATAATGGCTTTCACCAATGTACCTTGATGGGTAATAATACATATAACCTAATCAGAGTTACAAGATTTTTTTCACTTGATAAGTGGACCTTTGAAAGAGCAACGCTTAAATGGGCCGATTGAAGGAACATATTGGATCGTGCATACGACTAACTATTGAGGATAGTGGCTCTAGCTAGCGCACCCCGATGGGTAGTAATATACTTAACCTTATCACAATCACGGGTTTCCCCTACCCGATACAACATCTTGAATGGGGTTTAGTAGATGTGGGGCCAAGTTTTCCACGGGCGCAAGCCCCCATGATTAATTACATCCCAGGTCGGAGCTCGAGAAGACTCTTGATTATGGATCATTCATTATCCCTTACTAAAGTGGGATTGGCACGAGTGTGTTGACCAGAAAGTCCTATCCAAATGAGAAGAAAGGTCCGAAGGGCTGAATCAGCATGCATGGTTCACACCAGCATTTAGAAGCTCTAGGATACTAAAGATAAACTGGAGAAAGAAAGATAGGCAACCAATCACACGCACAAGAGAAAAGATAGAGTTGGTGTCATCCTGTGACGTGGAAGAGTAGGATTTATAGTGTCTGAAGAATAGGGAACTTACCTACTATTTAGGCATACTACGAGACCGACTGTAGTAGCCTTGAATCCTAAATCTAGGTTGGGTTTAGTGTTCTACACAACACTAATACTCGTGTCATAGCTAATGCAGTGTAAAACTTGGACTTACCCTGACCTGGATTGGGGAGCCAGCTAACCACCTAATCACTTTAAAACCATGCTATCAAGTCAATTATGAGAGATGGGTGGGTGGTACAGTTATTGGAAGTGGGACTGACATCTAGAGAGTTTCCTAATTGGTTCTGGACTTATGTTGGATGAATGCCCCTAACTAATGCATTTAAAATTTTATTTAATTAGTCACTAATATAATTCATGCTAGTTTTGAAGGTCTCAAATCATGAATGCTATATATTTTAAAAACAGGCTTATTAGAAAATAATTTTTAGAAGGAGACTAGACTTCCCCAGGTCTGACACTTCATCCTCATAGGAAAGATTATCCGAACTCTATCCGCAGGCGGGGAAGTGTCTCAAAGCAAGGAGGGAGAGAGATGCATTAATATGCATGTGACCCCGGACAGTTTTGGAAATTCTCTAGATTCGTTAAATTTCTATGTTATTTTAACTTAAAATTTTAAATATTAATTGAGAGTAGAAGAATTTTTATGGTCCTTAGAGAGCCTAATGGAATCGAGGTGAAAATAAAAATGACATGCAAATTGCCAATAAACAATGAAAAGGAGGTAATTTAAAGGCACACAACATAAAATAAAACACATCATAAATAATCCAACTAATCAAATAAATATTCATAGGCCAACTGCCCTTATTACAACCTTGGGTATGTAGAAAGTAAAGTGGTTGGGCACCACTGCCAACAACTCGGATTTTTAAGCCTATGATAGACGCCAATAAGTTTGAGTGGGATATTGAGTCTTCAAATCTTCAACTCTTTAGTCTTATTCTCCTTGGACTCCTTGGATCTCTCCTCTTTGGACTCCTTGGATCTCTCCTCCTTGGACTCCTTAGAAATCTCCTCCTTGGACTCCTTGGATCTGTCGTGACTTGAATATCCAAATGAAGAGACAATTCCCCCTTGGTAGGGGGCATTGCCTTTTCTCTTTGGATATCTAAAGCCATCTAGGTCGATCCTCCAAATGGAAGAAGACTCTCCCCTATGAGGATGCCTTATTCTTTTGGAATTCGAGTTGGATAAGAATATCCCAGTTAGAGTGCATTTTCACAAATCTTCATTAAATATTACAAACTTTACATCAAATAAAAAGCAATAATTTCTAAAGTCACATGCATGGTTATCCTAATAAAATTCCAAGAATTTATAATCATTCCCAAACAGTTTATATATAAGAAAAATAAATTAACATAGTCAAGCTTGGCCATGCTCTTAATTATGAGGGCTAAGCAGTTCACCTGTAGCATCTATAGCAGCTATGATTATTTTATTTAGCCCTCATTTATTTAGGGGGGCTAAGAAAGGACTTGCATAAAACAATATTAGAAATCGTGACAGGCCCCCCCCTTTTAGCATTGCATGAGCATGGCCACCTGCAAGAAGAACTATATATATATATATATATATACACACACACATGTATGTCACTTTTAACCTAAGGGTAGATCTAGCACTTATCACAACATATCTAGAGTACATTAAAAGTAAGCAAACATATCAGCAATTCACCACAGCATGCAATAAAATCATCAGAAAAACCTGGCACACAGTAAAGAAAACACCGGCCTAGCTTAGATCTAGAAGTGGTGCCTTAGCAAATAATTCTATGTGTGTGTAAGGCTGGTGTGGCTTGGATATGTCCTAGTCTGGGTAGTTAGTTAAAGTTACCTAAAGTTCAGGTTTTGTTATAGGCTAGGAAAGAAAATTTTTAATTAAAGTTCAAATATTAATGGATTAGGGTCTATTTTTATCAGGGCCCTATTTATGTAAGGTTAAGGATCAGATTCTGGACAATTTGAGGCGTGGTAGGTATTTTTCTGACTTAAAATGGATTTATTATAATTTTTAGAAAGTCTCGGGGCCTTATTTAACAAGTAAATTAGGGTTGGTTAATTAAGGGGTCTAAAGAGCCCTAAAAATTCCTAGAAAATTTTGGGAGGTTCAAGATATCTCTAAGTTTAGATGTTGAAGTTTTCATATCAATCAGTGATCTATCCTACCTCATAGAATTTTTCTAAGTTCTCTAGACGGGTCCTTAATTTTTGTCCTCAGGGTGTCACTATGTTGTAGGAGTTTAAAGTGTAGTTTTGTCTAACCCTAGGGTAACAATGCAGGGGAATACATAAGCAAATAAATAAGCCATATGCTTAGATCTTGGAGAGCCTAAACTAAGTGCTTGTGTGCATCTTATATATACATGCAATGTACGATAAAAGAAAAGTAAGTACACCTCATGAATGGATTAGTGAATGATTGAGACTCAATCACCCACTAATCCACTCCCCCATGATTACTCTTCGTACATATAATCTATGCTTAAAATTTCATGTAGTGAGTCTCCCAAAATTAGGATTTAACATATATAGGTAAATTTATAAATACTTAAAATAATTATAAATATATAATTTTAGGAAAATAATCTAATTAAAAAAAATAGATCAATTCATATCTATATAAATATCGGGAAGACCCACTAACCGCCCTAATGAGGTTTTAAAATAATTTGAAAATAATTTTTTATTTTAAAATAATTATAATTATGTAAATGATATTAAAAATACTCAAAATAACAATATAATATAGAAA
>NW_021571758.1:56745-64524 GCF_001605985.2 Dendrobium catenatum
TAATTATAATATAATAATAATCACAAAATAGTAATAAAATATTAAAATAATTATTATTATAAATTTTACAATTAAAATTATTATGATAATAATATAATAATTATTATTATTTAAAAATAGAACAATAGAATAATTTAAAAGAAATGTATTTTTACTCTTTTTAAAATAATTCAAAATATAATTAATATTTTTATATGAAAATAATTTTAAATTAATGAGAACAAAAATACAAAAAAAACGATATATTATACATATTTTATGGGCTCATAAATATTTTTAAATTAATTTTGGAAGTTTTCTGTATTTAAAAAGTATTTAAAAAATTATTTTTTATATTAAATAACACAGCAGCGGCTCTCAGACTGACACGCGACAGCAGCGGTCAAAATCACGGGCGGCGGTGGTCAGCGGGACACGTGGAGGCATCGAATTGGCGCCACGGATCTCGGGGAATGATTACCTCAGCTGTAATCATTGCCACAATGACCTTGGCAATGATTGCCGCAATCGGTGTCACTTATCCATGTAGGACAGACGCCGCGGTCCATCTAATCCTCCATTGAAATGAATCAACGATGGAGATCAAGGCGGACGGAGCCTTGATCTGACCGATCGATCCCGCGGTTCAAATGAAATCGCGGAACAGATGGATCTGAATTGTTGATAGCGCGATCAACAGCAGAGATCTCGTGTCCCGAGACTTAGGGCAAACACTGAAGGACAAAATGATGATTTGCTTCGTTCTCCATCGATACTCTTCCAAACGAGATGAAATTTTAAACACAGAGCCTACGTGAGAAGAGCTTTTGTGGGGGGTAGATATCATGGTCTGAAAAGTGCTTAATAGAAAGCTAAATAACCCTAAGTGTCCTATACTAGGGTTGAGATTTTCACCTTATTTATGGATGAATTTAATCATTTAAAGGCTTGTTGCACTTGTAGACTATCCACGCTCCTATTTGTAGAAGAAATCATAAGCTTTAGACACCTGGATCGATGGAAAAACAAATTGGAACTTCCACAGCCTCGGGTCGCCGGAGACCTCACTAGCGACAGCCTTGAACGGTCGGGTTATGATTGGGGAAGGTGGTGGAAGACTCTAGGAACCCTCACATGAAATTTCAGAGCTCGTGGAGGTCTAGAGCCGGAGCAATCCAAAAAAGATCTTTAATTTCACTTAAATTTTGCTATTTAAGGCCCCTAGAGCTAAGGTGGATGGCTAGGATTAGATCTTGAAGTTATTTTGAGGGAAGAAATCAAGCTCAATTGGCTTTGGTTTGGATTTCAAATCCAAAGGGAGGAGTTAAAGGCATTAAATGGCTTTTAAATCCACCTAAATAGGTTGATTTGACCCATTAAGGGCTTGATTTGACAAAGTCATAGTTTAACTTGGTCAAACAAGTCAATTGGGTCAAAGAAATGAGAGGGTTGAGCCATGTAAGGGGTTTGGATTTGATTTGAAATCAAATTAGGCTTAATTTGACCCAAATAGGTCAATTTTGACCATGTAAGGCTATGTTTGGCCAAGGCATGAGTTGACCGAGTTAACATGGTTAATTAGACCCAACTAGGTGGAGGATTGAGCCTAGGGGAGAATTGAATCAATTTGAATTTGATTTGGGCTCCAATTGGTTGATTTGGGTCAACCTGGGTTTACTTGGTCAACCAGGTTGACCCAGGACTCAGGTCTGAGCTCACCGAAGTCAGTCTGACCATCTGAGCTAGTGGAGTGGGGAATTGGGCTTGAGAAGCCCTGGAATTGGTTTGAAACCAATCATAAGGGAATCAAGGTCAATTTGCATCAACCTTGGTTGACCTGTTCAACCAGGTTGACCCAGGGCTTGGGTCTAGGCTCAACAGACTCAATTTGACCCAAGGGACTGAGTTGGAGAGGTCTTGGGTCTTGGCTTGGTCAATTTGACCATGCCAAACCCTTTGACAAAGAGTGACAAAATCAAGGTCAACATATACATTAGCTCGAGTGGGGTTTGCTGTGGGATTTCATTTCCCATGGGAGTAAGCCCCATGGTTAATTACATCTTAGGTTGGGGCTTAAGAATACTCTCAATTAAGAATCTTTCATTGTTCTCTCAAATGAGATTGGCACATAGGGAATAGTCTAAGAGCTTCTTATCAAAGGGGGAGAAATGGTTAAACTTTATTTAGTCAATGTGTACGTCTTATATCATTATTCAGAAGGACTAATATAGTCAAAAGAAATTGTAGAAAACATAATATTGTACTCTGAGCATACAAGAGAGAAAGATGGAGGATGCGTCATCAATGTGACACGGATATGTGGGATTTATAGCCTCTGAAGGATAGAGGACTTACCCATTGATAAGGCATACTACAAGACACTGATACTAGTATCCTTAAACCCAAAATATATAGTGGGTTTAGTGTTTTACTCATAGCTGTTGACCTCTTAAAGGACACCTTTGAGCTGCAGAGTGTAGAGGGGTATACGACCGCACCCACCCCAAGGGATAAAGATGATCGCAGGCATTCACGCTCCTCATAAATGAGCCAATGGAAGGGAAGATTAGATCTTACATAGGAATAACCATTAATGATAATGACTCTCGCTAGCACATCCTGATGGGTAGTAATATATATGACCTGATCAAAATAACAGGATCCCCCCACCGAATACATAACCTTGAGTTGGGTTTATTTGATAGTGGAATTCTGTTTCCCATGGGTGCAAGCCCTCATGGTTAATTACATCTAGAGCCTAGGGCCTGAGAATACTCTCGATTGAAGATCTAATATTATTCTTCCCGAATAAGTTATTGGTACACAAAAGGGAGACTAAGAAATCCTACGTAAAAGGAAAGAAAGGGCTTAAGTAGCCTAATCAATATGCACGGTTCATACCAATATCCAGAGGGACTAAGATAATTAAGGAGAGAAGAAACTCGTATACTCATAGCAAGCAGAGAGAGAATGGAAGTGATGCTATCTACGTGACGCGGATAAGTAGGATTTATAGTCCCTGTAGAGAAAGAACTTACCCACTGTGGATCTTCGAAAGGATGATGCTTATGGGGTTCAAATGTAAAGAGTACGACCGCACTATCCCATAGGATAAAAAGATCGTAGGCCTTTACACTCGACACAAGCAGGCTAATAGAAGAGCAGATGGAGTTATACATATGATTATTTATAGAAGATAACGGCTTTCGCCTACATACCTCGATGGATAATAATATGTATAACCCAAAATATCATGAGATTTTCCCATTTGATACATCAGCTTGAATAGAGTTTATTTGATGTGGGGATCAGTCTCCTATGGGAACCAGCCTCTGTAGTTAATTGCATCCTAGGCCTTGACCTAGGAAAACTCTCAATTAAGGACATTGTATTATTCTCTTCTTAATTTGATACGCAGAGAAAGTTCCTTGGTTCTATTCCGAAGAAAATAAACTATTATCTTTGTCCTTAGTGATGATTAGACTTTTTAAATGAATAAAGATGTGATTAAGATTTTGTGTTTAGAAGATCAAAGATTAGATTACTATCCTAAGAGAAATGACAGACTTATAAGTTATTAAAGGTGAAAAGAGACATACTGAGGGGTGTACAACCTGGGCTTATGCTTGCCCGGAGTGAGCTGCCAGCTAACATCCTAAACACAATCAATCGCCCCATAAGTATGCAAGATAAGAAGGCTCTATCCTAAGGAATCAAGGATTTATAACTCAAAAGGTTTCAATTAGGGATTCTATAATTTGCAAAAGAGTATACCTTGCGCTGTATATGATGCATGAAATAGATACATAAGTAAAAAAAATCCTTAGGTCTACTGATATAATGCATGCATGTAAGTAAGGTGCACTGCGAAGCAAAGTGTATAAAAAATGCATGCATGACATCCATAGTACAAAAATAAATAAATAAACACACCAGATACCCTCCACGCAAGATACCCGCATCACATCATAATAGAAAATCATCCTAACGGTTCCCACTTCATGTGGAAAAATAATGATGCCCATCACAAAAATAGATGGCCTACATTGCAGGCCTAAATAACCCTAATGGTCTCTAAGACTCACAGAAGGTGTGGGGGTGAGAGAAAATATAACATCATAGCGGTGCCCACTTCATATGGGAAAAACTACGATGCATATAGCACAAATGGGCGAGCCTACACTCCAGGCCTAAGGAGACCATAAGGTTCTCTAGGGCTCACAGAAGGTGGGTAAGCTTTGACTTATAGGGCCAAAGCTTTGTTAGTGCACTAACATATGACAAGCTACCTAAACATGCTAAAATAGCTATTAATAAGATATGTGTGATGTATAACAGTTTTGATATATAATTAGGAGTTTATTTTATAAGTTGCAGAGATTATACATAACTGTAGCGCTAATACTTAAAAGCTCTTAAGCAAATGATGTCGCTTGATTCTTGACCGTGTAAGACCCGATGTACCTTGCAAAATAAGATAAAAGAGAAATATATATATGAGTGTAGATGCCATTAAAAAAAAATACAGGTAAATAAAAATATAATTAATAGAAAATTTAATATTAGCATTTATAAAACATGTGCATGTAATTGCTAAAATATAAAATAATGTAGTGGTTATCTAACTTAGCAATAATAATTAACATTAAATATCAAAAAAAAAATATCGGACTAAACTAGAGCTAGAAGCCGTGTCCTAACAAACAAGTCTAGATGTGTATAACAGGCTGTGTGGTTTTTTGTATGTCCTATCTAGGATGATTTAGTTGAAATTCTTTGTATTTTAATTTGTTAAAGGTTAAGAGGGGAATTTTAATTTAAGTTTAAATATTAATGTTTTAAGATTAATTTTAAGAATTCTTATTTTAGTGTTTAGTTGATTACCACCTTTATTTCTCACCGAGGCTGTGAGATTTATTTCACCCTCCTTGGGGAAGGAGGCTAACTTAATAGCCTCGTAGGCTTAGGTTACCCATTGATAACCAATTATGTTGAATTATTTTAATTAGTTGTAAATTAAAAAGGAATGTGAATTAAATGATTTATTATTAATTAAAAAAATCAATTTGTTAAGTTTGCTATCAACTGGTTTGTGGCGTTGTGCCACCAGGCTCGTTCATGGCGTTGTGCCACCAGGCTCGAGGAACCAGACCTCCTTATGACACTTAGCCCAGTAGCCCAGAGTTGTCCATCCTAAAAACCAAGTTGATATAGTTATATTAAGAGTTTTATTTTATTTAAATCTTTAATAATCAATTACTTTTATAGTTTAACACTCCATTAAATTCATTCGTGGCATTGTGCCACAAGGCTCGAGGAACCAGGCCTCCTTAGGACACTTAGTCTGTAGCCCGGAGTAGTCCATCCAATAAACTTCATCTTTGGAGTGGTTGTTAGATATTAAGGGATTTGTTGATTGATTTTAAGAGATTAGCTTAAGGTTTGATTGAGTTTTAGATTTTAGAAGTCTTTTATCTTAATGAGTTTTAGTTTAGGTTCTCTCTCCTAATTTAGTCTACATCCTTTAAGTTTTAGGTTGATTAGAGCTTGATTAAGAGATTGGTTAAATTTGATTTGAGTTTTACTTTTGAGTGATTATGAACATTAATTATGATTTGAATATAAATTAGGTGTTTTAGTGCATTTTTAAGAGTTAGACTAAGGTTGATTGGTTTATTATTAATGGATTAAGGAAAACTAAACCTAGAAAAATGTGTCACTAAGTTTTTGTTTTGATATCTCTATCTTATAAGGAGCATGCATCCTAAGTCTATGTTATCTAAGACTCAGTCATTAATTTTTGTCCTTAGGTGTCACTAAAGTTGTGGGACGAAAATGATGTTCATTTTTAACCCTTTAGACATTCGTATGTGTATTAATAGGTTTAGAAATCTATGAATGAAATAAGGCAATAAGAATGAAAGTAGTAGAAATGTGAGAAGTAAAGAGCAGAAACTACAAAATGCCAAAAAGAAAGGAAGGAGTGAGAAAATAAAATAATAAAGGAGTGTAGGCATCTTATCATTGGGCATACCTCTTTAAAGTCAAGTATGCCTCTAAAACACCCTTCACTCCTATTCAATGTAACATGAATAGGGAAGAGGGTGTTTTTAATGCCCTTTACTGTCCCCACATTCCAACCAAAGCACTTGACACATTCAACACGACTAACTAAACTATTTTATAAATAGAGTTCACAGCGACAAAAGGGAACAAGCTCCCAAAAACTAAAACTCAAAATAAGCCTCCTTCAATATTCTTCCAAACCCAATTTTCAGAAGCAAATACGAAAAAGAGTAAGGAAATCCACACACTAAATGTCATTTCGTTCCAAAAATACACTAAAGAGCTTTCCAACACCAAGCTAATTATAGAGCTCAAAATGCCAAAAATTATTTATGAAACTTTCCAAATGAAACAACATATAAAGCCTTACATAAACGATCCACTAAAATTTTTTTACGCAAAAAGAAGTCAAATCAAGTGCTCTTTCATTCGGTGTGGGTACAATTCATGAAAATCTTCTAGCAAGAAAGTTTCATAAGGCCTTCTATTATAAAACATATGATAAAATACTTTTAAACAGAATGATGCAACTCACGAAACCTTTCAACATAAGATAAACCATCAATCTTTCGAATGTGAGCCGACCCATGGAAGTTTCCAACAAAACGAGCACTTCAAATAACTACTCTTCTACTCATTCAAGTCAGATAATGCATTATAATTTCATAGGAAAGACTATTACAAAAGATCTTAAATTTCTACCCAATCAGCCCATAATTGATGAAGCGTAGAAAATATATATTTGAAACCTGTAAGTAGAGCTATTAATCATGTTCCAAATCAACCTTTATATTTCCACTAAAAGCTATAACAATAAAACAATAACCATTTGGGAATAAAAGAGGCTACGCTTTCAAGCCAAGTCACTCAATATTTAAATTCGACAATGCCACCAAGACACAAAACCATGGCTTTAAAAAAAAATTTTTTAATCATCGCATGAGGCCAAACAAAGAAGATGAAACATAACTTCATATAAATGCATTCCTAAAAAAAAAAATCTTAGAAATCCTTTAACATTTAGCACAAAACATCGAAATGAAAGCCCGTCAATAGAGCCATGAATCCCCGCATTAAATATCACAAAAGCCACCATATGAGATATACAAGAAAACTTGTCAAATCCACGATTTACCAACATTGGTAAGCTTTTAGACTCTTTAGAGTAAAGATATAATCAAGCAAACAACAATCTCCTAATTTCACATTCTTCCTTCAAATCTTAACTTCACTTTCTCTCATTACCATATGAGATTATTCCTACCAACTTGCTTGCTTTAAATATAGATAATCATATAGCACATGATTTCCAACTTAACTACTTATGAAAGAATGAACAAAATAAATGAAAATCATTTCTCTCCAAAACTTACAATCATCAAGTAACTAAAGAAGTGCAAGAAAACATGTTCTTGAAGTTCATAGATTGAATTTTGAACATATTCTAAATCATCCTTCATATTCCTGCAAACCCATATTGATGGAACATACATGTTTGAGGGCAAAAGCCAAAGTTATATTTCTCCAAGTCAAGAAACCATGAATGTATATAGAAGAAAATTATTAAATCTTTATGCTCATTCATTTTTTTTTCTTTGAGATGATCACATTCCTATCAATATCATCTCGTATGAATAAGAGACGAAATTAACCACTTTGTAACTCATTAAACAATATTCACAATATAATTCTTCCAAAGAGATATTTCAGAACAATATAATTGTCCTCCCAAAC
>NW_021571759.1:0-217 GCF_001605985.2 Dendrobium catenatum
ATTCCCCCACCATCCGCTTTAAGTGCAAGATGGTGCTATTTCTATTTTAAATATCAAATTTTTTTTTAATCTCCAAAACTTTCAAACTTCCCAAACCCAAACCCAATTCTTCAATTTCCAAATCCAATTTCTACCAATACCTAAACCTATGCTGCTACTATATGCCAGATAACACGCATATTCTATGTATCTGATCGATGACTAGCCTTAATCGAAA
>NW_021571760.1:0-200 GCF_001605985.2 Dendrobium catenatum
GCAAATCATCCACATATAAGCATATAATCAACCTGTTGCCATTTGAGTCTGTCTTCATATACACACCATGTTCATAAGGGCATTTAGTGAAGCCTTCTTCACCAAAATGCTTATCAATGCATAGGTTCCAAGCCCTCGGGGCTTGCTTCAAGCCATACAATGTCTTTTTCAAACTATACACCATATGCTCTTTCCCTTTC
>NW_021571761.1:0-223 GCF_001605985.2 Dendrobium catenatum
TATAAGTAATGAAATGAATTTTTAGAAATAATTTAAAATTTAAACATAAATTTTTTAACTTAATGAGAATTTAATAAAAAAATAAAATGAGAGTAGGAATATTTAAGAGACCAATCAAAGAGATATATCACTAAAATAGATACGTAGATATATAATTTACGATAATAAAGATATCTTATATGTATGATTATAGGTGTTCAACTATTGGAGCTACAGAGAAGAC
>NW_021571762.1:0-680 GCF_001605985.2 Dendrobium catenatum
CCTATACAAAGTCCAAGGTCAAGGATTTGTTGCTTTAGCCATAAGACTTGACCAATACAACTTCCTATAACTATGTATTCCGCTTTAGGGGTGGATAAGGCTACATAATTCTATTTTCTACTAGATTAGGAAAAAAAGGAATGCCCCATAAATTGATAAGTGCCCAAAGTGCTTTTTTGTCTACTCTACACTTAATAAAGTTTGAGAGCTTGAAATGAGATATCTAAGAATTCTCTTTACAATAGTCATATTGGATTCTTTTGGATGAACTTGAAATCTACCACTTATAGAAAAACTAATTATAATACAGGTCTAATTAGCAGTCAATACAGTAGTGATCATATGATTTCTCTATACTTCTTCTGAACAACTGACTTTTCATCTACATCCTTATCTAGTTGGATGGTTGAGCTAATTGGTGTATTTATACTCTTAGAACCTTCCATATCAAATTTTTTCAATATTTTCTTAATGTATTTAGTCTAACTAAGGAAAGCACCGTCATCTTTTTTCTCGATACTAAATTCAAAAAAAAATAGCTCAGCTCTCCCATCATACTCATCTCAAATTCTTTATTCATATTAGCTAAAAATTCAGTACAAAGATTTTCATTTTTAGATCCAACAAGTATGTCATCAACATAGATTTGAATTATGAGTATATCATCTTCTATTTTCTTA
>NW_021571763.1:0-398 GCF_001605985.2 Dendrobium catenatum
TGTTGGTTATTCAGCTACTCAAAAAGGTTATAAGTGTTATCATCCTCCCACAAGAAAAACCTTTGTTTTTATTGATGTTACCTTTGATGAGAAAAATTCTTATTTCTCAAAACCTCATCTTCAGGGGGAGACTGAACTTGAGGAAGATGAGGAAATTGAATTAGCACCTCTTGACATTCCTCCACCACCTCAAAACAATCCACCTGAAACCCAAGAAAGCGAAACAAATGAAAACATTATTAGATTTGGAAAGGTTTACTCCAGACGTACAAGCTCAAGCTATACTCCAAAGCATATCCAAGAATCTGAACCATCTCCTGGAAATAAGGTAAGTAAACCAACTCCCTTATACCCTATAAATAACTCTATATCCTTCAACAACTTTTCATCGTCACACA
>NW_021571764.1:0-279 GCF_001605985.2 Dendrobium catenatum
AGGAAGGTGAAATAAACTTCACGGCCTCAGTGTGAAATAAAGGTAGTAATAAATTAACTCTTAAAATACATTCAATTAAACTTCCTAATTTATTAATATTAAAATTTAACTCAAATCTCCCTTCTAAGCCTTAACAAATTTAAATCTTTAGACAACGTTAACAAGACACCTACTTCAGGACCTACCCCAGCCACACAACCTTTTTACACACACTTTAGATGATGAGCTAGGACAACCAACTATAGATCTAGGTTAGGCCGGTGTTTACTTTACTGCTGT
>NW_021571765.1:0-283 GCF_001605985.2 Dendrobium catenatum
CAATATTTTAATGCTAAAATAAAAAAAGTACAAATCACCATTAAGCTAAAACACAATAGTAATTTTTCATAGGAAATGGTAAAGTTCACTAAGAATTTCATATTCCTCATATCTCCATAAAGTTTATGTAAGTTCATAGTTAGACATCTATAATGATTTATTCTCTCAAAACTTTCTCAAAAACAGATAATTTTATTTTCATACTCAAAACAAATTTAAGAAAAAAACATAACTTTTCTAAAATATATTTTCTATTTACAAGTAACCAAATCAATGAGGAATC
>NW_021571766.1:0-435 GCF_001605985.2 Dendrobium catenatum
GTTTTTGGAACATATCAAATGAAATCACTGATCAAATAAAGTGCAAAATTTAATTAAGACACTTATCAAGGGATTCAATGTCGACGCCTTAGGTCCCACTTACTGAAGCCTAAGCTGGATATTAGAACTTTTTCTTTTATGGATGAACATAGGTTTAAAAATTGTATAATAAATATGGATGAACATACAAATACATGATGTATACAGATAGTGGTGGAAAAAGTTTTTTTTGTTTTGTTTTGGGACATAATATTTTTTAGTTCACTCATGCCCCCTACATTCATAGTTTTATTTTACTATAGAAGATTTAATTAAGACACTTATAAAGGGATTCAATGTCGACACTTGAGGTCCCACTTACTGAAGCCTAAGCTGTATATTAGAAGGTTTTCTTTTAGGGATGAACATAGGTTTAAAAATTGTATAATAAATATG
>NW_021571767.1:0-229 GCF_001605985.2 Dendrobium catenatum
TCATCAAGGTGTTTGGTGGTGATCCTCCTCTAAGAATCATCAGTTCTGAACTAAGAAGGCAATGGATGAAGTTCGGGAAATTCCATTTAACCATGCTAGGCATGGGATGGGTGCTATGTTCATTCTTTGAACCAGAGCATGTGGAAGCTGTGATGACAAACGGTCCATGGTTTGTCAATGGGAGAATAATCGGTATGGACAAATGGACACAAAATTTTTCAACGAATTC
>NW_021571768.1:0-209 GCF_001605985.2 Dendrobium catenatum
TCTCTTTCAACTCTTATTATATATTGCAATTGATACTATTATTATTTTAAAGAAAAATAATGTTAGAATGGGCTTAAAATCCACTAAATTTTTTATAACATTAATAAGATCAATATAATAATATCGGAAATGGAAAGGGAAGTAGTTATGCTCTGATTCCATGTTGCAAAACTGTCAATTAACGGCGAGACGACGACGAGCACGCGAGA
>NW_021571769.1:0-299 GCF_001605985.2 Dendrobium catenatum
AGTAGATAATAAGACATATACAAAAGAATTTTTCTAAGGTTTTATGATGTTATCACTGTGTAATTTTTTGTAGGTTGTATTATGCTTTATTCTAAGAAGTTTGGCTATAAAAAATTTTAAATTTCTCTATTTTCTTTTCTTTGTGATGATTTATATATATATTTAATAAATGAGGCATTTTTTGGAATTCATGATAATTCTCTAGAAGTCTTAAAATGCTATTTTGAATGTTCCTCTAGAATTAAAACAAGAAAGAAAAATATTTACTGGGTAGGGTTTTACACATGCAGTATTATACA
>NW_021571770.1:0-236 GCF_001605985.2 Dendrobium catenatum
TAAACATCAAAGCATGAATTCCTTTATAGGAAGTATGCGTAACATCAAAATTAGGAATCGAAGTAGAAGACGAACCTGCTACTACATATTTAAATGATAAATATTTATTGTTACTCGATGATCCAGATAAACTTGAAGACTTAATTGAAGACATCAGCTTGCAAGCGATCCAATGGTTTAATGATGATAGAGTTGTCATAGAACACCAAAAACAAGCAAAAAACTAGCAAAAACAC
>NW_021571771.1:0-228 GCF_001605985.2 Dendrobium catenatum
GGGAGAGTAATAAGTGTTTGTAAGTTCTCCACTCCCAGGTATTTGATGAGATAAAAGATTTCAAAAATCTCAATTAATCAATTATTTGATTGATCTTAATAAATTAATTCTTATTAAATCATAATTAACTGAATTAGTTAATTTAAGGGTCTATTTTAACATTTCAGTTAAATCAAAATTCAAATTGAATTTCCCTCTAGATTTTAAGGAAATTTCAGCAGCCTCCAG
>NW_021571772.1:0-667 GCF_001605985.2 Dendrobium catenatum
TAGCGAACCAAGAAGATTGTCAATAGAGTAAAAGTTTTGATCTTTAGACTCTGTAATTACAGTAATTTTAGCATCATAAGTAGTAGGCAAACAATGAAGAATCTTATTAATTATTTCAGTATTCGTTAGTTACCCACCCAGTGCATATAAAGAGGTGACTATTTGTGTGAATCTTATATACATATCAGAAATGAATTCATTTGATTTCATGTGGAATAGTTCATAATCATGCAACAAGATATTAAGTCTAAATTGTTTAACCTCATTAGTCCCCTCATAAGTTATACAAAATCTATCACATATTTCCTTTCCACTTTTGCAAGTGGAAACCCGCATGTAGTCTTCTGATTTTAAAGCACAAAAGAAACTATTCCAAGTATTTGGCATTTAGTTGTGCTAAGTCACATTCTTCTACTGTTCAGTATGCAAAAGGTGTTTCAACTCTAACTCCATCAACTAATCTAGTTGGTTTTGTATACCCTTCATGAACTAAGTTCCATATAAGATAATCAAGTGACTGTAAAATATAGACATATGTGTTTTTCAAAAATCAAAAGGTATATTATCGAACAGTGGAGGTCTAGTTATAGAGTAACCCTCGAGTATATTTTGGTTTCCAAATATAACCATTTACATTAATCAAAAAGTAGTCTAAACTTATGATTTT
>NW_021571773.1:0-354 GCF_001605985.2 Dendrobium catenatum
CTTAAATCTTAAAAACAAAGGAAAACCCATCTTAGTGGCAAAGCGAATTTCTTGATTAAGAAAATTATGAGTTAGATTCCAAAACCTGCAAAAGATTCCTATGCGATAAATAAACGTAAGGAGATAAAAAAAATTTATTTCAAAAACCAATTTATAAGATGAAAAAGATTTTAAATCAAAAGTAGGATAACCTCTTTAAGAAAACAGAGATTGAAAAAAATATGAATTAGATTTTTCATTTTTAGAAAAGTGATTGTGTGTGTTGATCAGAGAAAAAGCTTCAACAAAGATAACAATTTCAAAGAATAAAAAAAAAATAAAACACAAAATAAAAAATGAAAAACATAAAAACAA
>NW_021571774.1:0-354 GCF_001605985.2 Dendrobium catenatum
AAAAAAGAAAAAGTTTATATATACATTCCAACCAAACATTCATAGTTTCTTTTATTGCTAATGCTTATCAAAAGAAAGAAACGTTGACAGATTTTTGATTAAAAGATCAAACTTCAACTCTTTCCATTTGACTTAAATCAAATTAAAATGATAGAAGAAGAAGATTGAGAGGATGTAGAAGAAATTAACCAAGATTAGGATGTCTTTTATGCGTCGGCTAAGACAGAAGAGGCGACGACGTACGGCTACTGCTGCTCGTCGAGAGGAGATAGTGGCTTCGGCTTAGGTTCGTCATGAGAGAGTAGAGAGGCTTAGACATGTCATGTATGAGAGGAGGGAGGCTTGGACGTTTTT
>NW_021571775.1:0-252 GCF_001605985.2 Dendrobium catenatum
CCGTGTTTATATGAGCTAAGCAATCTCTTCATCAAATTGGCCCCATTCGTTCAATATAATTCAATTAATTTTATCATAACTATAGAGACAGTGAAAATAAAAGTCAGAGAGATAAAAATATTTTTATTATAATTTTTAAATGGAACGGTCCTTAGCATGCCCAATGAACCTAACAAAATATTTTAGTTTGAATTGGTACGAAAATTGAATGGAGAAAAAAATAAATAGACACACATAAAATAGCTCTCGATT
>NW_021571776.1:0-263 GCF_001605985.2 Dendrobium catenatum
TAAGTAGTAAGAATAAGATTTAATATGCATTAAAAATTAAGATATAGGCCCGTCACCATCTTGTATATATATCATTCTTTACTTATGTATCAGTACATGGCACAAAAATAAATATGTTGAGCAGTGCTTTAAAAATCGGACCGGACCGGCCAATACTGAACCGGTCTGAAGGCCGATCTGGTTCAACCTGAAAACCAGCTTTGCTTCAAACCGCCCGATTTTGGAAGTGGTGCTTTAAAATAAATAGATAGGATTAATATGAA
>NW_021571777.1:0-271 GCF_001605985.2 Dendrobium catenatum
TGTACGCAGTGGATCGTCCTGTACGATCGTGGATCATCGTGGACGATTTTACTTAAACGATCTGAAACGACCCTATTTGAATATGTGTACGAAATGTCTTCGTACAGGTGATTGTCCTGTACGAACTAGGTTCGTCAAGTGCGAACGGTTATTACAAGGTCGATTCTAGAAACTGCTGGAAACTGTCTTAAGTCGGTTAATCGTTTTGGACGAAAATTTATTCGTCTGGACAACAATTTTACAGAGGTCTGATCGTCTTGTACGATATTTT
>NW_021571778.1:0-307 GCF_001605985.2 Dendrobium catenatum
TTATCTTTTTATTTTCTGTCTTTCCATTTTTACCCCTACGGGGAGTTATTTTGTCTTTGTAGCCCAGAGGGCAATTTGGTATTTTCTCTTTGTATGAGCTGAGACCAATATATAGTGGTCTCATGTACTATTTTGGGATGATGAATGTTGAATGAAAAAGTTATGTTTGTTTCTACTTTTCTAGCATGAGTGCTTGAGAGAGAAGAGAGCTCAAGTGGAGCAATTCGCAAGGCCCACCAATCGTTGGAAGTCCTCGATTCGTGGTTAAATTTTTTTTTATCTTCTCGCTCGTATTCATATCCATCTC
>NW_021571779.1:0-219 GCF_001605985.2 Dendrobium catenatum
ATCAACGATTAGATAATCCTATTCATATCAAGCTGGATCGCATTCTCATCAATGATGCTTGGCTCTCTTCTTTCCCCAACTCCCATTACATTGTTAGTAACCCAGATGTCTCTGACCACTGCCCCCTTGTTCTTCATCTGGACACCCCTTCTAACACGAAACACCGTTTTATGTTTAAGAACTTTTGGTGCTCTCTCCCTGCTTTCTGGAAAGAAGTCC
>NW_021571780.1:0-201 GCF_001605985.2 Dendrobium catenatum
ATTCTTTGACGACATCCTGGTCTATAGTAAGACAGGGTAGGAGCATTAGGAGCATGTGAAAAGGGTGTTAGAGGTACTGTAGGAGCACCAACTGAGGGCTAATTTGAATAAATGCTTCTTTGCACAAGCCAGTGTAGAGTACTTGGGTCATGTGGTATCAAAAGAAGGGGTGGCAGCATATCAATCCAAAATTGAGGCAAT
>NW_021571781.1:0-217 GCF_001605985.2 Dendrobium catenatum
TACTATCTAACAAAGGCAGAAAATCAGCAACATTAAGACTATAAAAGGAGAGAGGAATCCCCAAGTAGGTGATCTTGGAAACAATGGAGTGAACGGAGAGCAATTGACACACCTCTAGCTTATTACTCACATGCTTGGGGAACATAATTGAGCATTTGTCATGATTAATAAAAAGATCACAAGAATTAGCAAAATCATTAATAACAGAGGTAAGAAT
>NW_021571782.1:0-202 GCF_001605985.2 Dendrobium catenatum
GATTTTGGATCAAATTTTTCTAAGGTAGATTTTCCATAATTATGAATGAACACCTTGCAATCAAAACATGCAAATGAGATAATCTCATCTTTTACAAAAACATGCAAATTTTCTTGCATATTTTCTTTATCAAACTTTTGGGAGTTTTCTATAATCTCATCTTTTACAACATTTGGCTCTTTCATATTTCCAGATTCATCAA
>NW_021571783.1:0-205 GCF_001605985.2 Dendrobium catenatum
AAGACAGTTGCCAACAGAAGGAATGAAAAGCTGGCTCAAAGGTACTTTGGGCCCTATGAAGTACTGGAGAAGATTGGGGAAGTAGCATACAGATTGAAACTACCTCCATCGGCAACTATACATCCAGTGTTTCACGTGTCACAATTGAGGAAGGCCATTGGGGAGCATACCGCCAATTCTGAGCTACCAACAACCCTGACTGAGG
>NW_021571784.1:0-246 GCF_001605985.2 Dendrobium catenatum
AACCAGCCAGAACCTTAAGCAACTTTAACAAATTACCGTCTATAGGACATATAAAAACCACACAGTCTTTGCACCCACTTTAGATGGTTTTGCTAGGACAACCAACTCTAGTTTTAGGCTAGGCCGGTGTTTACTTTTTTGCAGTTGCTTGCTGTATTTTTCATGGTTTTCACTGCATGTTGTTTGCTAGCCTAGAATTGTTGTGATTATTTGTTTATTTACTGCACTCTATGTTGTAATTGATTG
>NW_021571785.1:0-285 GCF_001605985.2 Dendrobium catenatum
AGATATAAAAATATTTGTTATGCAAGAAGATTGAGAATATTCAATTTCTTCTTCTAATTTATATCTTTTTGAAATTAGATTTTAATTCAAAAAATACTTTTCTAAAGGAGAGAGCCCAGTTGAGTTTGTAGGGAGCTCGACTTGGGTTGGCAAGTTTTCAAATTCTTAACCTTTTTGGGTTTAGGTGGAGTCAACCCAATTCCTTACTGAAAATTTAAATTTGGTTTCTTATGTCATTTTAATTGGGCTAAAATAATCAAGAGGTAAATCTTTCATTCTTAAAAA
>NW_021571786.1:0-940 GCF_001605985.2 Dendrobium catenatum
TTTTAGAAACCTCAATACCTATAAAGTACCTCAATTCACCAAGATCTTTCATGGCGAAGTGCGTACCTAGTCGCTGAAGAAAAGAAAGGCGCTAGAGATGTCCAAACCTCTGTTTTTCTTTTTCCGGCAAAAAGATCTAGGTCAGTCAATCCAGCATGAAAGTTCCAGCACGCTAGGCAAGCTAGCTAGCAAGTTTTCAAGCCCAAGGCAAACAGAAAATTCTCTTAATGAATCTAGTGGGTAAGTAAGCTCTCCTGTCCAGTGAGTTTGAAATACAGAAGTCCACGATGGATGGTAAGATGTAGGTTATATGCGGTATCTCCCTTCTCGATAATGTGCCGAGTCCTTCCTTTTTCTTTTGTAAAAAGAAAAACTATCGCCTTTTTCTTTCTCCAACACTAGCAGGTCTAATCCTAAGGAAAGGAAGCACGGGGACTCACACCTATCCTTAAAAGACTAGAGAATTACTGATTTTGATTTGAATTGGATTTCAATTTTGATTGAGTTTTGATTTTACTTGAGATTGACTGAAATTTTGATCTCAGATAGAGTTCTGAATTTGGAAATTTGAAAATCTTTGAATTGAAAATTTGCTTTCTTCTCCATTATAAATGACCTTTATAACTTACAAATAATCCACTGAGGATTATGTTTTTATATTGAATCATCATATATGAAGAAAACACTAGGAGATTTATAGAATAACATTATAGACATCTCAATCACTTCAGATCTTGCAACATTTCGATTTTCAAAAAGAAAGACATAAATTGCTTGGACCCAGTACATGTCACATTCATAAGCTTGAGAACAACATGTATGCTGAGAAATTTGTCATTTTATTGCAAATCTTCATAACAACGTCATCACACATAGTCTTTCTTAAGAAACCGCCCATTCCATTGATGGGCAACATAGGACGGTCACCCTTACAATCCAC
>NW_021571787.1:0-247 GCF_001605985.2 Dendrobium catenatum
AACAATATCTCGATATCTCCTCCAACTTTAGATGACATAAAAAATAAATATTATATGATTATACTGGGAATATTATTTGGTGTTGGATTTGGAGGGTCAATGGCAATACTTGTTGTGCTTGATGTCATGTGTTGTGATAGAAGCAAGAGGAGGAGAAGCAAGAGATCTGTTGATGGATAATTACGTGATAGCCTCTTTGTAATAGAATTATACTAATTGAACGGAAAGCATGTAAAACACAATAGTA
>NW_021571788.1:0-406 GCF_001605985.2 Dendrobium catenatum
GGCTTTTTGTGGCTCTAGCCTAGTTTAATTCTATTTTATTTTCCTCTAGGTTAGGATTCTTACTTTCCTTATTATTAGACGAGCTAGGGGTAGATAACGCGTTTCTTGACACTATCCTAGTTTAATCCAATTTTGTTTCCTTTATGTTAGGATTTTTCTTTTCCTTAGGATTAAAGGTGTTAGTGGGGGATAATATCCTTCGTGCCACCATCTAGTTTTAATCCAGTTATCTCTTCCTTTAAGTTAGGATTAGACGTGCTAGTAGTGGACAATGCCCTTTGTGGCACCTTCCTAGTTTAATCAAATATTTTTTCCTTCATGTTAGGATTCTTGCTTTTCATAGGATTAAACGTGATAGTTATGTATAACGCCTTTCGTGGAACCATGCTAGTTTAATCAAGTTTTC
>NW_021571789.1:0-230 GCF_001605985.2 Dendrobium catenatum
AAACGGTTGACTGGAGAAAGCCTTTTATTGACTACTTGCAAGAAAACCAACTCCCTCAAGAGAAATCTTCCGCAAATCAGATTAAGAGAAGGGCTCTCTCCTAAACGCTGATAAATGGCACTTTGTACCGCCGGACTTTTGATCAATTATGGTTACATTGTCTTAACAAACAAGAAGCCCAAAAGATTGTGACCGAGGTACATACTGGATTGTGTGGTGCTCACCAATCT
>NW_021571790.1:0-1509 GCF_001605985.2 Dendrobium catenatum
ATTCCATTCTCTCGCCAGCCGAAAGGAAATTTCCTTCACATAGAATTCGGCGAATATCGGAGAGGATTTAAGATTCGATGGTAAATGGCGAACCCAAAAGCAAACGGCAATGACGAATAATAAGAGGTATGTAAAAGAAAAGTAGGTGGGAAACGGAGAAAAAAGACGGTGAAATAGGCGATTTGAAACCCTAAGAATTAAAAAAGAGGCGAAGTCATGGAGCTATGAGGAACTTGTGTATTTATGAGTGCGATGAGAGGGAGAAGCGAGGGATAAATTTTGCTTCGGCGAGCGAAACCCGAACGACAGTGAAAGATGAGCAAAAATGAAATGAAAAAAAAATTTAACAAATTAAAATGAGATGTGAAGAAATTAAAAAGATGCAGCTACAGGCTTCGAGCAACATTTGTATAGCTGCGTTGGATTAGAGGGAGAATCGTGAGATACAGAAGGATTCGGCGAGCGAAACCCGAACGAAAGCGAGGTAAGAGCAAAAAAAAAATTCGACAACAACTATTTTAAGAAATTAAAAAGAGGCGTGAAGAAAAAAAAACAGTAAGAAGTTTGCCTTTTGAAACGGGATTTTTGGTGAGTTCGGTGAGCAGGCAGGAAGCGACAATGGGGGAGAAGCGCGAGATACAACAGGCTTTGGCGTCGAGAGAGGATATATGAAAGCGCCATTTCGTGTAGGGATGTTTTTTGATAAGAATGAAGAGTGTAGGGATGCGAAGAGAAATGAGGAGGGATGCCTTGAAAGAGAAAACGCAGCTTAGGATAAAGCTTTAATGAAATCAACGACTGATATAAAGCTTTAAATTTTTAATGGCCAGGATGACGTATGGGAAGATGCACAAGCGGCACTTTAATAGTAGTATAGATAACATTCAAAATTATTCTATTTTCATATATATAACATTTACTTATATGCCACCTAAAATTTTTTTTCATCATCTATACTACCACTCCATTACATCCCGTCAAAATCTATATCCCCAGCATCATCTTCTTCACACGTCTCACCTCTTCTTCGTTCGGGATTTGACGCTCGAGATATGTCGTAGGTCGACAAGTGCTTTTATGATGTCCCCATAAATTGCATCAACTACATTTACGGCCTAATTTTATTTTCCTTCCAATATCTAAGACATTTTTAATTTGCATTTTCTTTGTCTTCCTTATGGCTGAAGTGAACTTAGTGTGTCTACTAGCTCACCATCACTAATTAGAGACCACAACTCCTTCCCTGGAAGGGTTGAAATTGCTCAATTATATGTCATTTTGTATCTGGTTATAAAACATAAAGATTAAGATAAGCAAATGTGAGCATTGTTTGCAATTGAAAGAGGCATGACACAAACCCATACATGTAGTAGTGATTGACGATATAGATGTGCCATAAGATGTGTTGTTTAGTTTCAATGATATCAGTGCTATGTACCCAGGATAGTCTATTTAATTGCCAAAATCCATAGCTACTGTGATGCCCCAAGATCAAACTTGGAAAGAATG
>NW_021571791.1:0-445 GCF_001605985.2 Dendrobium catenatum
ACATCAGAAAATGGTTGAGACATCAAAGGGTTGAGAATTGTTTTGGAAATCAGTTATGGGTTTGTGTGGGCCCTCCCTTATTACTTCTCTGTTTGGAATTTAGAAGCAGCCAAGGGACACATGAGAAGAGCAGTTACGGGCTTAAAAAGAGAATGGAGAAATGCTGTGGTGGGAAAGGAATTAGCATTGCTGTGAAGATTCAATTGGTACAGAATTCCTATTGAGAAAATCAACTCATAAAAGTGTTAAACATAAAGGAATTCGGCCAATTTTTCCTGTAGCAGGAACCAGTATAGTGCCAAAAATCTCTGAAGCAAGTTCGCTACAGTAACTGCGGGACTGTAGCATTGTTCGTCTTTGTGAATGGCTAAGTGTGAAGCCCGTTTCTGAGGAGAAATTATTGTGTATTCAATCCGAACGTGTTCGGATGTGCGTACACACTGCT
>NW_021571792.1:0-298 GCF_001605985.2 Dendrobium catenatum
AAGTCTATGTATGATTTGGCCTATGCTTTTTCTTTCAAGTTATGGTACAATCTTCATGCCAATGGGAGTCTTTGGGAAAATTTTATGGTGGCCATGTATAGTGGGGGGAGGCATCCCACCAAGCGTTATTTCAGTAAAGACAATTCTAAAGTTTAGAAGCATCTTTGCTTTGTTAAATGGGTGGTTGAGCCCTCTATTGTGTGGGGTCTGGGTAATGACAATATTTTCTTTTGGCAATATTGTTGGTTGGATGGGCATTCATTTGACTCTTTAACTAACACATTTTCCAATGCTACGG
>NW_021571793.1:0-235 GCF_001605985.2 Dendrobium catenatum
AAGACACTAATAAAAGACTTAATTCAAATTCAAAATTTAAAAGAACATGAAATTGGACTGCACGACGAGCAAGGATGTGAATGAACAATCAACTTGAACTTGAAGACATGGACTGCAGGGGACTTGAACAAAACTAGAACATCAAGCAAAGAAATTGATTTGGACTTGAACAAGAATTTACACTGGAACAAAGCAAACCAACGAACAAACTTACAGAAGTCTTAAATTTTGAATC
>NW_021571794.1:0-1209 GCF_001605985.2 Dendrobium catenatum
ACCTAGAGATTTCACCCTAATTTTTCGAGGACTTCATGATTTGAGTTCTGATTTCCTATAGGTGCAAGACTCTATAGTTAATTACCCTTCCTGATCACGAGAGAACTTTCGATTAAGTCTAGTCATCAATCTGATACGTAGAGATACATAGATCTGGCATATAGTAACAGCATGGGCTTGGGTTTTGGAAGTTTGAAGGTTTATATTTATAATTGAAAATTACACCATCGTGCACTTAAAGAGGATGGGAGGGGAATGGATGATGGACCCGATCAAGATCCCAAGGTTACGTCGTCCCGAGCCAACGTGGTCCCTAGTCTACTTAGTTAGAGGAGGTAGTCGACTCAACCTGATAGAAAGATCCTTGTTGGTAGCCATGGGTTGCTTCGTCCAATGGGACCTTATAGACTTGGAGTGAATGTTTGTCTAAATTGACAAATTTGAATCCACCTTAGCTAACAGAGGGCTTTATTCCCTATCGATAATATCCTATTGATTCATATCTCAAGGATTTGATGTCACTAAGGAACGTACTAGCTCTGGCCATAACTGATATATGTGGTGCCATTTCGTGGTAAAACCACTCGGTTCAGAGGGCCTCGGGTCATAACCGTTTATCCTGCGCTGCCATTTGACGACAAATTGTCAGTTAGAGGACACATACCACGTCCTTACTAGCAAGAGATTATTTAAGAATAGATATTGTAATATTTTTGACTATGCATTAGAACCATGTGAGCTGAAGTAAATTTCAATTTATCCACCCCAACAAATTATTGTCGTGGGTGGATGAATTTTGCTTAAGTGTTTTATGATTGGATTACAATTCTAAATATTTGAATTTGATATTTTTTGGGATTTTGGATTTTTGGGTATTCAGGATGGTAATTTAAATGTTTGGAATTTATCCCTCTGGTTGAGATCATCGGTCAATGCGGTCTCATTGGTGTGACTCTGAGGTCACTTGAAAATACTTGAATTTTATGAAAGTTTGGGGGTATTTTGAAACTATATTATTTGGAATTAACCCCTCTTGTTGAGATTTATATTCAAAACGACCATCATTGGGGTTTATAGGGTTATTCATTGATTAAACCTTGTCGACTCTATCAACTTGCTGATAGAGGATCATGTTTCATAAGCTTTATACCTATGTTAATGAATTTTGTTTGTTGTATGCCTTAAAGGCTTTATATGAACATGTAAAAC
>NW_021571795.1:0-232 GCF_001605985.2 Dendrobium catenatum
ACTCCGAGGAATTATTTCCTACGAGGCTACCTAGGTTTAATACCAAGAATATTCAAAGAATGCTACGAAAGCAGATTAATATTCCTACCACCAAAAAACAACTTCGTACAAGTTTAGGCCTCTAGTATGGGAGGAGTCCGCGTCCGTTACGGCAGAAAGATGCATATGCATATAAAGATATTGGATTCATCAAAAGAAAATTCCTCCGGAAAGAGATTTGTTGTGCCATCAC
>NW_021571796.1:0-285 GCF_001605985.2 Dendrobium catenatum
TGAGTCTTGTGTGTAAGTTTTGTTTTGAGTCATGTTGATTCTTGGTGTGTCATGATAGTTGTGCGTCTTTCTAGGTTTGTGTCTTAAGTCTTGTGTCTTTCTAAGTCAAGTTAAATAAACATCAAGTGGAAAGCAAGCGAGAAAGTAAACCAATGGACCTCGCCACAAGAAAGTTCTTTTGACCCAATTCAAATCAAGCTTTTCAAGATTCAAGTGCAGCTACATTCAAGTGCCGAAAATTTTGAAGCAAAAAAATTCAAGAATTGGATGCACCGTCCTTGCCTC
>NW_021571797.1:0-237 GCF_001605985.2 Dendrobium catenatum
CGGGATAGCTTTCATACTGCTTTCCTTTTCAAACAACAATTACAGTTTAATTTATATATGATTACTATGTTTTTCTGTTTTCATAAAATTTTTGTGCTATGAAGTTGATTAATTTTTACAACCGCTTTCAAAAATATTATCTTCCTCTGAATAATTTTATAATCACTTTTACAAAAATCTTCAGCTATCTCAAACAGATCCCAAATAAGATCAAGGAGCTTTTTGGACAGCCATCAA
>NW_021571798.1:0-307 GCF_001605985.2 Dendrobium catenatum
GTTCAATCAAATAAAGATAAATGACACCGAACACCCAGATGATGGCCGTGTTGAACGAT
Organism: Dendrobium catenatum; assembly: GCF_001605985.2. Classification (NCBI taxonomy): domain Eukaryota; kingdom Viridiplantae; phylum Streptophyta; class Magnoliopsida; order Asparagales; family Orchidaceae; genus Dendrobium; species Dendrobium catenatum. Next base: position 60 of record NW_021571798.1, read on the forward strand.
AATCTCAACTGGAGGGATTCACAAATATTTTTAAATGCCTCCCAAAAGTCCAGCAAAAAATTAAAAATCTCAAAATTTAAGATATTTAAATTTGAAATCATCCATCAATCAATCAAAATAAAATCCATCCACCCTCCGCAACAGTTTGCCGAGGTGGACAAATTCAGATATAACTTCAGCTCACAAAGAGCTAATGCCTTGTTGAAAATATCATTAGGATCCATTCTCAAACAATATCCTGCCAGTAA
>NW_021571799.1:0-278 GCF_001605985.2 Dendrobium catenatum
AAGTGCTTTTTATCTATTCTTGAAATAAAAGTGTTTGATTCTTTTCCCTACGATTTTTCCTTGCGTTTCTCTCAGTTTTTTCTGCTGTTGAGCTGAGTTTTCGCTGTGGACAGCAGATTTTCCTTGCTTAAGTACTTGATTTGGGTTAGGTTTACTTGTGAATACAAGCATTACCTATCAATTACATCATTGAGACGCAATGGGAAATGAACCAATACATTCTGCTCTCCTATATCATGAGCAACCATAGCAAGCTTATTGGTCTTAGAGGTTGACTT
>NW_021571800.1:0-799 GCF_001605985.2 Dendrobium catenatum
TGATGTATGTTGAACAAGTAGTTGAAGACGATTTTCATTATGATTATGTAATATATTTCAAGATAATAAACATAAATGCCATTTGGACAATCCTTAATCAAATAGATGTCGTCCTCCATGAAAGAAAACATTAGATCAATACATGGCTATGCAGTTTATGAAGAGGAAAAATTATAGCCATGTGTGGAAGGGAACAATGCTCTTCTTAAGGAAGCAATCAAATGTTAGAAAAAGATGTGATTTTGCCTGTTGTCAACTGGTTTTGAATGGGCGGAGGTGTCGGAGAGATCTGGAAATGGGGAACATAGAAGCTCAGCAGGGAATTTGGATCTTGAGCATAGGCATGATGAGGACCTAGCAATGCAAGATAGCGATGTAGGATTTTAATTCGGCAGCAAGATTAAGATATGGGTGTGTTGATTGACTTGAAAGGATTTGAAATATTGATAAATGTTGTGAATAGAGCTCGAATGATCAGCTTATGATTTTCGTGATAGATCTTAGCGGCAGTGAGTTGCTGGAAGACGATGACTTGGTGTGGGCTCCACAAATTCCATTTTGGGATGTGTGATCCCGGCCTCTCCGTGTCATCGGTCTATTTATTTTTAAGTGTTTGTGAGAAGATGACGATAGAGAGTTTTAACGACATTAGGTTCCGGGGGAATTTTCAGAAGGCAGATTGGGTTTTAGATAAGACAGTACCCAGAGATTTCGCCCTCATTTGGTGAGGACTTTTTGATCTGAGTTATGGTTTCCTATAAACGCAAGCCCCTATAGTTAATTACCCCTCCCGATGACG
>NW_021571801.1:0-261 GCF_001605985.2 Dendrobium catenatum
ATGAGGCAAGACTATGTACCTTCAGGGGTTTCTTTTTTATTTGGAGAAGAAGATCTATGAGAGGCAAGACTATGTTGGAGTCATGTGATATATGTCATTGTGATAGGAAACACTTGGATTTCCAAGTGTTTCTCACCAAAACCAAGTAGATCCAATGTAAAACTGCTGTCCACAACAGAAATCAGCCAAGAAACAGTGGAAAAATAGCAAATAGGAGAGAAAACCGTGGAGAAAAGACTTGTATTTTTACTGATAGATGAA
>NW_021571802.1:0-203 GCF_001605985.2 Dendrobium catenatum
AGTGTAAAACTTTTTTATGCATATTAAGCCTAAATGGTATTAATGTTTTGAATGGTGTAAGCGTAAATAACGTGTATATATTAGACTTGAATTATATTAAAACTCCTATTACTTTTTGTTTAAAAATTATATATGATGAGTCATGGCTTTGGCATAGGAGACTTTATCACTCTAGCATGAAAAATCTTAGGAGGATTACCCAA
>NW_021571803.1:0-435 GCF_001605985.2 Dendrobium catenatum
GGGCACCGACAGTGGCCGTTGACAATGGTCGAGTGAGTGGTGTAAATCGTTCTCGATCAAAATGGACGAGAACGCTTTACCTAAAAAATGAACTAGAATAAAATACACTGTATTTAGTTTACTTTACCTTGGATTTGCTTTTCACATAACCAAACTCCAAAAAGATAAAAAGTAATACATTTGGAATACTTTGCATTCTGTTTCGTCCAAACAAATAGCCCCTCAATCAAACAATACAAAATTTAAAATACAATAAATTCTTATTTATTATTTAATTTGTTTTATATCTTATATAAGTCTAACTAAATAATTACGCGATTTACGTGCATACCTCACAATTCTTAACTCTATAAATTTAACACTTAAATCTTTCTATTTACTTATATAACACCATGATCCATCTCTAAATAACATCAAATATATAACTATTATCTT
>NW_021571804.1:0-338 GCF_001605985.2 Dendrobium catenatum
GAGAGGGAGAGAGAGAGACGGAGAGGGAGAGGGAGAAAGAGAGAGACGGAGAGAGCGAGAGGGAGAGAGCGAGAGAGAGAGAGATGGAGAGGGAGAGGGAGAGGGAGAAAGAGAGGGGAGGGAAGGAGAGAAAGTGGGAGATAGAGAGAGAGAGAGAGAGAGAGAGAGAGAGAGAGAGAGAGAGAAGAGAGAGAGAGAGAGAGAGAGAGAGAAAGATGGATTGGGAAAGGGAGAGAGAGAAGGAGGGAGATTGAGAGCGAGGGAGAGATAGATTTGAGATGGGAAGAGGGAGAGAGGGAGAGGGAGAGAGAGAGAGAGATAGAGAGAGGGAGAGAGAT
>NW_021571805.1:0-232 GCF_001605985.2 Dendrobium catenatum
CGTAATGCTATTCGTTTCTCCTCTTTTGGTTGGATGGATGTGAGAAATGGATTAAAAACTGTTGATAATTTATTGAAAAGAGGCATTAATGTTAACCCGAGCTACTCCTTCTGTTTGGATTTTAGAGAATGCCACAGTCACCTTTTCTTTGAATGTGATTTCTCTTTTAGTATTTTGAACTCTATCATTCCTCACTCCCATACACTGCTGCTTCGTCCTAACCTGTTTCAGG
>NW_021571806.1:0-233 GCF_001605985.2 Dendrobium catenatum
ATGAAAGTAGGAGCTTGAATGTGATTTTGTTTTGAAAATGATTTTGCTAAGACTTGAGTCTTCTTTCTAGTCTAAGAGAAAGGATGCCACCAAGTGGGTACTTATACCTAACTCAACAAACTAGAGGGCGTCTTCCAAGAAAAGAAAGCAACCTATGGAAAAGATTGTATCTAATCTTGGAAGGTTTAAAAAATTTAAGTTTTACACTAGGATGGTGCCATGAGGGGCGTTCT
>NW_021571807.1:0-214 GCF_001605985.2 Dendrobium catenatum
GGGAAAAAAGAAAATTATAGACTGACTCAACCCTAATTTTCCCAGTCTTGAGCTGGTTCCAATTTTCGTCTGATCTTTGAATCCTGAAACTATCACTAGTAAAAGGCAGTCGAAAATAAGCAAGATTGTTTGCTAATCAACAAAACATAATCCATGAAACCGAATTTGCAACAAATTATCCTCTAATAAATATCTTAATGAACAAATTCCTTAA
>NW_021571808.1:0-241 GCF_001605985.2 Dendrobium catenatum
ACACTTCTCTGCAAATGGATACGAGGATCATCTCACCGGTCAGACGGAATGCCCACCGGAATCCGAAACTTTGGAGCACTCTCGCTGGGTTCTTGTCGATCGCAACCTGGTATATGCTCTTCTGTCCACTATATCAGCCTCCATTCTTCCGTATGTAATCTCGCTTCGCACCTCCTACGACGTCTGGACAACGTTGGAGCGCCTCCTTCAACCAACAAACAGATCCAGAGTCATACAGCTC
>NW_021571809.1:0-207 GCF_001605985.2 Dendrobium catenatum
ATACTCATTTTGCATTGTCTCTAAGAGTAAAGACACTTGTCCACATGAGCATCCTCATCTCTGCAATACTTTATTTAATTTTATGCTTTTTTTTTAAAACGTGCACTCATTTTAGAGACTTGGTCGCTCAAAGTGCACTCATTTTAAACTTGCAATTGAGATATCTAAACGTGTAAATAGATGGGTTTATCATTTGACAATTATAAC
>NW_021571810.1:0-230 GCF_001605985.2 Dendrobium catenatum
AGGTTGTACACCCCTCAGTGTGTCTCCTTTCATCTATGTTTTGAGTCTGTTATTTCCTTTAGGATAGTAATCCTATCTTTGATATTCTAAACTCAAAATTTTAATCGTATCTTTATCCATTCAAAAAGGTCTAATCATTATTAAAGATAAATAGAATAGACTCTTTGTGAGTATAATTTATGAACTTTATCTATGCACCAAATTAAGAAGTGAATAATACAACATCCTTA
>NW_021571811.1:0-714 GCF_001605985.2 Dendrobium catenatum
AGGCTGTAAAACCTTCAAATATTTACACCCTATGCCACTGGACCTGTCACTTTAAAGATTCTGACCTTAGGGAGTTCACCAAAGCCTCTAGTCACTTCCACACTATTAATCTTGATATGTTGATCAATAAACTGGGTTTTTCTGGACTCATTTCATCCCCTAGTGGCCATGAACCCAAAATGACCAAAATACCCCTATGGGGCTCAAACAGGCATTTCAAACCAATTGAACTATGAATTGAATGCAATCACTTGCAGCAAGTTTCAAATATCAAACCAAACCTGTCGGACCCATTCCCAAAACCTGGGTCAATCTGGTTGACCAAGTCAACACAGTTGACCTAAAAGGCCCTTTTAGGGTCCAAATAGGTGTTTTGACTCAAATGACATCTCTAGACCATGAAACCACTTCCATTGGTCTTGAAATGTCATTTCAAATCTATTGAGTCTGACCCCAGACCTTGGGTCAACCTGGTTGACCAGGTCAACCCAGGTTGACCAAACAGGCCCTTAAGGGTTCAAATAGGGATTTTGATCAAATTGACCTCCCAGACCTGGGGACCACCTCCAATGGTCTCCAAATAACTTTTCAAATTTGTCCAGCCCAGATTCACCCATTGGGTCAACCTGGTTGACCCAGTCAACTTAGGTTGACCCACTAGCTCTTAAGGGATCTAAATGGGTTAAATTGACCCATTTGAGCTCTTCAACCCCT
>NW_021571812.1:0-1749 GCF_001605985.2 Dendrobium catenatum
TTATTCTTTCTCTCGTCCACCTCTACAACAAACAAACTTTTCTATATTTCCTAGCCAATATGAGTTTCAATTCTAACCACTCCTGCATAAGTTCTTTTGTTTTCAAACAAAAAATTGAAATCACCAAGCACTACATATGTGCCTTTCTGAACTTAAGAACTGAAGGTTATAGAGCCCACACCCTTATGAATGAAGACACTTTCAAATGGTATGAAGTCAATAGGGTGATTAGAGAAAATGGCCTAACATATCATGTTGCTAGAGTTTCAGGAATGACCAAAAATGCTCGAATCATCCAGCACATTCTTCGATCTTCAATTATTCCTAAAGCTGTTGATAGGATCAATATTACCCCACTCCTTTCTATTGTGACTTTTTTTATTATGGATCGTAAGCCTATCGATGAAGCCCAACTTATCCTAGACCATCTTTATGGGCTTTCAAAAATTGGGCATGCAGAACAGAAAAGAAAAAGGAATATCTCATTAGGGCACTTAGTTACATATATTTTGGAAAAGAAATATAATCTAGTGCATCCTGATGAAGAATATGAGGAGCCAGTGTACTACAATGATGCTTCTTTCAGAGAAATTTTCAAGGAGGAAAAAGGAAAAGCACATGCCAGTGCTTCTGAAGAAGAAGAAGAAGGAGAGCAAACTTCTGCACCTCAATCAGATTATCAGAATTTGATTGAGAAATTTGATAAACTTGAGACTTATTTTGATCAAAGATTTGATCAAATGATGCTCAACTTCTGTATCAGAAACAGGACATTGGTAGTATCAGAAATGAAGTTCATGAAATCAATACCAATGTTATGTTGATGACTTCCTACTTCAACCTATTTGGTGGCATTCCTCCTCCTCCTCCAGAAGAATAGAGATATGAGTGATGATTCTCTTTATATTTGTTGTATTTGTGTTTGCATTGGTGTTTGTTCTAGTGTTTATTTTAGTTGTGTTTGTTTGTGTTAAATTTTAAAAGTTCAGTGTATTTTTTCTTGTTGACCCCTATGTAATAACCAAAAGATCAAAAATCTGCATACCTCGTATCCATCGAGCTGCTGCCTAAAATTCTGGATATCTCGCAAACCTCGGACTGAAATCCCACGAATCCTGCCGAGGATACGCTGAGTCGGCGCCACTTGAGTCTCATCTCCACAATTCCTGCATGAATCCCGCTCTCGATCGTTTTTTTCGACGCCTTTAAAAGCCAATCGAGCAAACACCTCCAATGGCTCTCTCTCACGACTCTCTCCCGATCCCTCTCTGTTCGGCTCTCTCCCATTCGCAAATCCCACGACCTCCAATCCTCTCCTCCGACTTCTTCCTCTCTTGCTCTCTACTGCTCCACACGAGAGACCCAAGCAAGGTTCCGACTCCAACCTCACGATCGAACTCCTCCACTGTGCCGAGCTTAAGAGCCCTGACGACCTTCTCTCCTGCCGCCTCCGATCTCCACTGTGCCGATCCAAAAGGCTGTAAGCCTTGCCCGATCAGTTCGGTCCATACAAAGAGAGAGAGAGATAGAGAGAGAGAGAGAAGAGAGCTCCTTACCTCTTCTCCTAGCCGAATCCCTAAGGTCTCCTTCCCGAGCCCCTAGCCGAACTCCACTACCTTGCCCGAGCTCTCCATCCAGTCGCTGCCTTCTTTTTAGACTGAGCCTCTCCACCCCAACCGAGATAGGTTACCTCCATAGGCAAGAGAACTGTTGTAGCTTCTATCGGATAAAGCAAGAGCAGGAATGGAG
>NW_021571813.1:0-323 GCF_001605985.2 Dendrobium catenatum
ATTCATAGACCAATAACCACGCGCCACATCACCTGAAACTCGGTATTGTTCGGTATACATTCAGATACGTTCGGTTTTTATCGGACGTAATAATTGCTCCTGAAAATGGACCTAGGCACTCGTAGGCAGCATAACCAGTCACTTGGTCGACCAAACGCTACATGCTATCGGTGGCTTGGTAGGCTCCAACTTAAGCACCAGGTGCGTGTGTGATTAATTAGCGCCTGGGCACATGAACATTGATCCTTCCAACGCATGGGGTTTATAAGAAAAGTTTTATAATTATTATAATGATAATTATCATTATTATTATTATTATTTCT
>NW_021571814.1:0-201 GCF_001605985.2 Dendrobium catenatum
CAATTCCGAATTGTAGTGTGGCACCAGCTCGACTAGTGTTTATCACATTTTGGGGGAATTAGACGCGCGATCCTTCTTCGAGCTTGATAGTCATCATACTTTTGGCATGCGACATTTCAGCAACCTGCAATAGAACTTATAGGGATTAGAATCAAAATAACTTATGTTGCACAAGAAATACGATTTTATGAAAAAAAAACA
>NW_021571815.1:0-336 GCF_001605985.2 Dendrobium catenatum
TGACTCGGATTCAAACGGGTCAATCCTAAATCGACCCAGTTATGTATACGGGTCAGAAATCCGAACTGCAAAAAATAAATGTAGAAGAGCAACTCACCGTGCTTTGCACTTGCAGTTTGTCCAAAGCCTTCACAACGTGAATGAAAGCATGAAGAGCTATTTTTTTCACCTATATCATTGCAACCAATTCGATCAGATTAACCGAAAGCTGATTTTCTCTATTAGAAATTTTAACCATTTTAACTGAGCAATGCACAGAGAACAGACAAAATGAAGAGCATACCTCTAACTTATCTTCCTTAGCCCTATGATCCCGTGGAAGCATGCGGAATTCTT
>NW_021571816.1:0-287 GCF_001605985.2 Dendrobium catenatum
CAAATTGTGACCTCATTACACGCTTTAGGTAAAGAATTTTCAAACTCTTAAAAAGTCAATAAAATTCTATGTTGTCGACTTGATAAGTTTAATGCCAAAGTTAATGTTATTTGTGAATAAAAAAATTTAAATAAATATTCTATTGATAATTTGATTGGCTCACTCATTGCCTACGTGCAAAGTTTGAGCCAAAGACTTTTGGATGCAGGTGAAACGATAATACTAAATGCTGAAGACTTGGAAAAATATGGCTTAGTTAGTGTCGAGAGCAATGACTTAATAAGCAA
>NW_021571817.1:0-396 GCF_001605985.2 Dendrobium catenatum
TGAGGCAGATATCTCGAAAGTTAAAAGTGACGAGCCTTAATTAACAATGTCTGAAAAGCTCAGTAGAAGGATTGAGGCCCTTTCTCTGACCCCATTGTCGGTAGGCAGGATTGTAGGGTTAAAAGTCAAAGTGGCCCCCAACTTGGATGGTGAAGTTAAGAAAGTCCAGAAATTCTTCTCTGGCTCTTCCTCCGCAAGGGACGAAGGTGATGTAACCCTTGAGGAGGCAGATTTCAATGAATTAATGGAATTACCTTTCGGCTACTTCCCTGTATGCGTAAAAAATACCTTTTTTAAGGGTTCTATACCATACCGATGGACTAAGGGCCAAGCCAGATACCATGAAAATATTTGGCGAACAAAGATAAATAAAAATCCAACAAGTGGTATTGGCTT
>NW_021571818.1:0-369 GCF_001605985.2 Dendrobium catenatum
AACAGAGTAGCATTAGGTGACAAAATAGTATCAGCAGCATCTGAAATATTGACACCAGAATCTAGCACACCATTATCCTCCCTAGATACAAGGGCATTCAAATCCGGCTTCCCGCACTGGGCAACCACATGTTTAGGAGCTTTAAGAGAAGGATGCAAGATAGGGCATAAGTCCTTAAGATGACCTAAAGAACTACAGTGCAAACAGAAATGAGGAATATCATCAAAAATTACAGTCCGAACATAGCCCGATTCCATCGAACCAACCCAAATCTTATCAACATGTTTCTTGGTAACATCAATTTCATCAAGCATACGAGCCATAGACGGACAGGAGCCGGATGCAGTCGCCAAATCCGACTTAAGAGGA
>NW_021571819.1:0-288 GCF_001605985.2 Dendrobium catenatum
GCTTGCGAAAACCTAGTTTAAAACACTTAGCTTAAATTTCATAATTATTGAAATAAATAATAAAACAATATTTAACCAAAATAAGTACATATTTCTTTATTTAGATTAAGTGATGATTAGGATTTTTATAGAGATAATTACGATTGCAGTACTATGAAATTGTGATAATTAAGTATATGTTAATTAATTAATAAATGATTACTAATGATAAAAATTTTACTATGATTAATATTTTTTAATTAAGATAATTGTTAATTATTATTTAAGTATGATATAATTAATTAATTA
>NW_021571820.1:0-243 GCF_001605985.2 Dendrobium catenatum
AACTGCCCCCCCTGGAACCTAAATGGTTCCGCCCTTGAAGGTGATGGTAGGTGGCAAGCAAACGTCAGTGGTAGCAGGCAGCAATGGCGTTGGTTGGTAGCATTTTTGTCGGTGGTCATCGATGAGGATGACAGTGGCAACAAGGCAATTAGCATGCGGTGAAAAATGAGCGAGCTCACAATACATAAAATTGAAATGGAAAGTTAAAAAAAAAATCACTAAAATTTATATAGTATTTCTTTT
>NW_021571821.1:0-325 GCF_001605985.2 Dendrobium catenatum
GATCCATTTCTTTCCATTGACTTCTTCTTCTTCTTCTCTTCTTTTATCTTCTTCTCCCTGTTACTTCGCAGAATTATTCTCCAACACTTTGCTCGATTTTATGAAAAACAAAGAAAAAGCGGATGAGGAATTTCTTTTGGGCCGTTCAGCTATATATGAAAGTGCCGGTGAAGTTCCCGAGTGAAGTGAAACACTGTATGCCTCCACGTGGCATTGGACCAATGCAAATCCTATTCACATTTGTGTGAAAATAAATGGCAATTTTCTCACTTCAAAATTTAATTTTAAAACAAAGTTTTTTTTTTTTTTGAACGGGTATCCACTG
>NW_021571822.1:0-219 GCF_001605985.2 Dendrobium catenatum
ACATATCGAATAATAATTATATTTTATTACATATTTTAAAGTTCAAATTTTGCCTCTCTTTTTTTTTGCAAAACAATTAACGTTGTCACTTGTTATAGTTTATTTTATTGGCTAAATTCCTTGTCGAAATGCTTAGTATGCATGGTTTTAATCTATCGTCTTTGGTTAAAATATATTTTTGCACACAGATTTTACTTTCCAGCGTAAAATAAAAAAAAC
>NW_021571823.1:0-879 GCF_001605985.2 Dendrobium catenatum
TGAAGAAGTTCATCCTACTGGAGACCAAAACTGGAGGTAAAGTGACGTTGGGAGACAACACTACCAGGAAAGTGATAGGCTCAGGTATCGTTGGTAATTCTAAAAATTTTTTAATTGAAAATGTTTTACTAGTTGATGGTTTGAAACATAATTTACTGAGCATTAGTCAACTGTGTGACAAAGGTTTTGATGTTAAATTTTTAACTGATAGATGCCTGATTAGTTTATTTGATGAAATAATTTTAGAAGATAAACGAATGAACAATATTTACATGTTAGACCTTGATTACATTGATAGCTCCATTCTGTTTGAAAAAAATAGTTGATTACTCGTGGCTATGGCATAGGAGACTATGCCATGCTAGTATGAAAACTCTTAGAAACATCACTCAGAAAAACCTAGTTAGAGGTGTACCTAAGTTAGACTTTACCAAGGATCACTTATGTGATGCTTGCCAACTAGGAAAATAAGTTAAATCATCCTTTCACTCAATTCGAGATGTGATCACCTCTAGGCCACTAGAAATTCTAAACATGGACTTATTTGGACCTGTTAGTACAGCCAGTCTTGGTGGAAAGAATTATGGATTTGTGATTGTAGATGACTTCACAAGATTTACTTGGGTAAGATTCTTAGTACACAAAAATGAGTCTTTTGAGGAATTTAAAGTTTTTTTCATATGGATTCAACAAAAATTAGGTTGTGAAATATCAACAATCCATAGCGATCATGGTGGAGAGTTCCAAAATGATAGGTTTGAGTCATTCTGTTAAGAGATAGGAATAGAACACAATTTCTCAGCTCCTAGAACACCCCAATAAAATGGCATAGAAGAAAGGATGAATAGAACTTTGGTAGAAGCTGCTAGGGCAATGTTA
>NW_021571824.1:0-250 GCF_001605985.2 Dendrobium catenatum
TAAACTTGTGATGTGAAACAAACCCGTTCAGGAGTTAACTTTAAGGAAATTAAAGAGAGCAGATTTAACAAAATAATCCCAAAATAAATTTATTGCTTATAACAATGATTGATCCTTAGAATTCTTAGTTTTTAATTTGCTTAGGCAAAGAAGAGTGAAGTCGGTTAACCAAACAATTTAAGAAAATGCAAAGATCAATTGTGAAACTACGATGATAAACAAGAATCCACGATTTAATAATGAGAACTTT
>NW_021571825.1:0-1653 GCF_001605985.2 Dendrobium catenatum
AAACGGTCAAAGAGGCTTCCAAATGGCTAAAATCCTTAATCAAATTTATTAAACTTATACCCAAATCAATCCAGCAGTTTAGTTAATATCTAGAACCTTCTTTGAGCCCATCACAGCCTCTTGATCATGATCAAACAGCTCTCCTCATTCCATGTGTCCAAGTGGGGACCAAAGAGCCTTTCCAACAAGGATGTCCTCATGTCCTTGATTCTCCAGCTTTCCAACCACTCCCTTGACATGTGGCAGCTATCTGGAGTCCAGCCAAACAAATCCTAGCCGTCTATCCAACCTGGAGACGTTTGAATAGGGGAAAAGGTGCCCTAAGGAGCTCATTTTCCAACCCTAACACTCTCTCACCACTTTCAGCCTCTCAAGCCAAGCTCCCTGTTCCATTGAGCTCCCCAGACATCTCCCAACACATCCTCACTCAATTAGGCCCATCAGAGCCGTCCAAGCCCTTGGAGAATGGCTGAATAGGGTGAAATGCCCTAATAGAGGGTCATTCTCCATCTAGCCTTCTCTCACTATTCAATACCTCTCCAGGCCAGAGATAATTTTAGTTTAGCTCTTGAAGGTTCCCTCTCCATCCCCCAAGTCAAAACCCGGCGATTGGAGGTTGTCGACGACTGGATTCCGGCGAGCTCAAGCAAATCACCGTCCAAGTTGATTTCCCCTTGATCCAGACGTTACCAGCTCGTGGACTCTTCTACAAAAAGGAGCGTGGACAGCCTACAAATGCAACAATTCAATAAACGGGTCAAACCATCCAAACTCGAGGTGAAAAACTCAAACCTTAGAGCTAGGTGCACCAATCTAATTAGAATTTTATAAAGCTTATTTTAAGCAAAATAAAATACTCCCCAAAATTTCTGTTCACTATATCAATTTAGAATTAAAATTTCCAAAAATCAAGGTGAAAATCGAAACCCTAGGTCTAGGCACACTAGTTTAAATAACTTTTTATAAAACTCTTTTTAAGTAAAATAAAATACTCCCCAAGATTTCTCTTCACTATATTAATTTAGGTTTAAAATTTCAAATCGTTTCATTGTCTGGATAGCCTGAACGAGCCAAAAAAACCCCTTCTAGGGCGTTCTCGCGGCTTGGTCCAGGCATCCCGTTCTTGGACCGTTGATCACTCGATCAACGGTCAAGATCCAACCTTTCCGTGTATTGATCCGGCGTGTATTCGACCCGCGCTTTAAGTCGCAATCCGACTCAATCCTGGCCGCGTATTCGGAACCACGGGATGAATACTCCATCGTTTGATCTCGCTTAATTGCGATTGAACGGCGGGATTTGACCCCCGCCGTTGGATAGCATAGCCGCTCGATCGAACGGTCACCGTATTGTGCCGACGTGGTTTAGTAAACCGCGTGAAGCGGCCACCAGGCGACGCGTGGCAGACCGCCGCCGCCAATCATTGGCACCGCCGCGCAATCTAAATCCGCGAATTAGGGAATGCCACGTGGCCTCCGGCGCCGCCTTTCCATTTAAAATGATTTAAAAATCGTTTTAAATCATTTTAAGAGCAGAAAACTTTTAAAAATCATTTAAAATTTATTATAAATCCAAAATTTTAATGCAACCTATCAAACTTCTCAGAAAATTAGGATCTTTAATTTAAAATTAAAATTGATTTAAAATATTATA
>NW_021571826.1:0-287 GCF_001605985.2 Dendrobium catenatum
TAGAAAATGTTAAGAAGATAAGAGAAAATGAATGAAGAATCTGAGAGATGATAAAAGATGCTACTAATTTTTATTTTTCAATTAATTTAATAGAAACTCAAAAACATCATCACTATGTATACTAATAGCACCTCTATTATAATTATGCAACATGTTTCAATCTAATTATTATAAATGACTCTCTGTAAAATTTTTGTATCTTCTATCATAAAAGATATTAAATGTTATTTAAATTTCTAACATTTTCTTAAAAATTTAACATTTATATTATAAAATTTTATCTACCT
>NW_021571827.1:0-476 GCF_001605985.2 Dendrobium catenatum
CTCCTTATCTAAATAGGGTAATATTACTATGGTTAAAAGTTATAGTTTCTAACCCTATTGGATATATGCTCTAATCTCTAAAAGACTCTGAAATCCTAAATCCTTATGTCTAGTTTTTTTCCCTTAAATGTTTGTAGGTTATATAGGATAAAATTAGAGTTCACTCATCTTTAATATCATCACAATCAGCCCCACTACACATAGCATCAATAAAAGGAAGAGTGACCTAAGACTAAGTGCACAAAAGGGTGAATCTTCCAAATACATGGGCTAAAACATAACCCAAACATTTGGGAATTCACTCATAGGAATGTCCCCAAGTCATGTGCTATTAGAATATTCTGATAATGAAATAACTATCCTGGCATTTGACAATCAAAACCAAACGCAATCTATAGGGGAAAAAAAAAAACAACCAAGCATGTTAAAGAAGGCAAAGATATGCAATTGACTTAGACTTTGCACTTGACATGGCT
>NW_021571828.1:0-287 GCF_001605985.2 Dendrobium catenatum
GAACAAAACCATTAGACGCTCGAAATAAATTAAAAAAGAAAAAACAGATTTCATTTCTAACACATAATAATATCTTGTATAAATTTACATTCATAACACTGTGGCGTGTAGAAGTAGAACTGATCAAATTCTAACAGTAAGGGAGTGCTGGTATCAGATTTGTCCGTCATTTTGAGTAGGATTTAGCATAAATCCAACCAAACCCAATATGCTCCTCTAAATCCGTTTAAATCCTAATCTCATTCCTACTCGGATTTAACTCGACTTACAGTTGCAGAACTTCTTAC
>NW_021571829.1:0-273 GCF_001605985.2 Dendrobium catenatum
CCCGACTACGGACTTCTGCTTGCCGTCAGACTACTAACCGTCATCGGACTTCTGCCCGTCGATGGACTTTCGTCGGTCTTGTACATGACGCTTCACTTCTATCCGACTTCGTACTTCTACCAGATTTTGGACTTCTATCAGTTAATAGACTTTCGTCGGTCTTCTGCCCGACGCTGTATGACTACCCGACATTGAATTCCCGCCTGTCATCATACTTCTCCCCGACGTTGGAAGTATGCCCGTCATTTCAACCTCCCTCCTTACAACGGTCTA
>NW_021571830.1:0-1282 GCF_001605985.2 Dendrobium catenatum
GGGAGAGTTGTCCTACTTTTTGGGATTTAACATAAGACAACTGAATGATATAACCCTTTCTAAATCAAACAAAATATATAAATGACATCTTGAAGAAGTATGAAATGGATAAAGCCAAGCCAATTAATGCTCCCATGACCTCCGGTGTTCAGTTGGATAAGGACCAAAATGGAAAATCAGTTGATCAAAAGAAGTACAGAGGGATGATTGGATCTTTACTTTATCTGACTACTAGCCAACCTGATATAATGTTTAGTATTTATCTCTATGCTAGATTTCAGGTTAATCCTAAAGAATCGCACCTGACTGATGTTAAGAGGATTTTTAGATACCTCTTAGGAACCCAAAACTTAGGAATTTGGTATCCTAGGCACAGCACTTCTTTTGAGATTATTGAATATTCTGATTCTTATTTTGTAGGTTGTAAGGTGGATAGAAAGAGCACTTATGGGACTTGCCAATTCATAAGACAGTCTTTAGTCTCCTATTTTAGTAGGAAGCAAAACTCTGTTGCACTTTCCACTGTTGAAGTTGAGTACATTGCCTTAGAAAGTTATGTGGTCCAAGTCCTTTGGTAAAAGCACCAAGTTCTGGATTTATTATTATATGTAGGCACAATTTCAATCCTTTGTGACAACACTAGTTCCATCTATATTTCTAAGAATCATATCCAATATTCAAGGACCAAGCACATGAACATTAGGCATCACTTTATTAAAAACCATGTGACCAAAGTAGACAATGAGTTACATCATGTGGCAATTGAGAATCAACTGGCTGACATCTTTACTAAACCACTAGCCTTCAACACTTTCAGCACTTTAAGGACCAGATTGGGTGTTATTGACATAAATACATGAACTTGAAATCTGATCTGTTATCTTTTATTTTTTTTACTTTTGTTGTTTTTTTTCTATAGTTTCTCATTGATTTCCTTTTTTGTTTTTGTTTATTACTTTATTTTTTTTCTTTCGTATGCTTTTTTTTTCCTAATCATTGCTGAATTGATATCTTATGCCTTATTTTTATTTTTGGAAATTTGTAAGTCAAAGATTGACATCTCTAAATCAGTTAAAGGGAAAAACACTATTGATTGTTTCCTTTTCTCTAACTTCTTTTATTAGTACAATTTTCTTTTCTAAACAAAAGTCTATCTCAAATCAACAACTGGACTTTGCAATTAAGATCTTTTCAATCTTGCTACAGTAATATATCTTATATATAATGTTCAAAGTCTTTATATTACCTTCAAATATTTGAAATCTTGTCATTAAATTTATCA
>NW_021571831.1:0-487 GCF_001605985.2 Dendrobium catenatum
TGTACGATTTTATTTAAATACTTACTTAATTTAATCCATGATTAGTGCAAGAAATCCGGGCTTATTTATAATTTGAACATCGTATTGTACGAACCTATTCGTACACTATGATGAACATAGATGAATTATAATCATCCCGAAGATCATCTCGGACGATCTCTTCAATTTTGTCTCATCGTACTGTATGATGGAAATCGTACATACGATGAACCGAGACGATGTTTAATCATCCTGTACGAACAGAAGTGTCATGTATCGTACCGTACGATTTATAATCATAATGTACGAATGTTTTTTAACTGTTCGTACCACTTCATACCAGGACGAAGTTTGTTTATACATATCGTATTGTACGAGTATAAACCGTACTGTACAATATTAACGTCTACTTTTGAAATCTCAAGGATTTTGGAGCCTGTTTAGAAGTGAAAAACTTGTCATATTTTGAGGGTGTGAATGAGAGAGGAGAACGTGGTTAGAGAGGGAT
>NW_021571832.1:0-224 GCF_001605985.2 Dendrobium catenatum
ATGTTCCCATTTTTAGGACTCCGAAGCATAGTAAGGCCTTAGAACAAAAAAAATAAGCCTAATTTATCTCATCTATTGATATCTTAATACTTTCTATTAGAAAGTAGTTATAGGTTTACTTAATACTTAGTTTTTGTTTTTTTCTTAAGCATTTATTACTCCTACACTCTTAAATATTTGGACTATCTCTAAGAGCTTAGAACATATATGATCTTTGGAATAAT
>NW_021571833.1:0-1133 GCF_001605985.2 Dendrobium catenatum
CAAACATCAGATTCCCTGACCCTGACAGAATCTCAACATATTCTGACCCCTTATACTTCCCTTTCATATACTGACAGAATCTCAACGGATTCTGGCCCCTTATGCCTCCCTTTGTGCTTATAGCACAAGAACAGAACAGAATAGATGTTCGAAATTTCGGAACGGTACTTATTTTCAGATTTCAGAGCTCATTTCAGATTTCTCTAACACAGACAGAATCTCAAGGGATCCTGGCCCCTTAATACTCCCTTTTGATAGCATACAATTAATCAATTCATTCAATGTATCAATTCGGAACAAAAGCAGAATTCATACGAAATTTCAGCGGCATAACGGCAGTATACGAAATTTACACAAAATTCACATATTCAGAAATTTACCAAATTACCACAGAACATTCACAACAGCATTGTAAGACTTTCATTGTACTGACAAAACATTTTTCAACATCCTGATAAATTGCAGTTCAATTAAAACACCGCAGAATCCAAAATATCTGGTAAAAATCTTCCAGAAAATACTCAAAATGTGCACAATTATCATCTCAGAGACATACCAAAAGTTACGCGGTAAAACCTTTGTCAGAAGAAAATAATACCAGAAATTCGCTAACGGAAATAAAATCCGGAACAGAAAAGTCGTCAAAATACACATTTCTGAAAATTGAGAAACGCGGAATGTGCCTTACCTCGAGTCGGTCAAATTCTCTAACTACAGCAACGAACGAAAACAGACCGAAGTCGCCCAAAAATCCTCTTTTCCTTCGTTTTTCTCTCTCCTGGACGTCCTTTTTCTTTCCAAAAAATCTCATTCTTATAAATATTCAGACTGATCGTCCCGGACGATCGCAACTTCGTCCCGGGACGATTTGGGCTATGGACGAATTTCGTCCAGACGAAATTAAATAGCGTCCCTGACGACTTGCCCTTTGAAAAATTTTCGTCCAGACGATCCAAGTTTCGTCCAGACGAACCATGCAGCCATAAACGTTTTCCTGCACAACCTGTACCGATCGTCCCGGACGATCCAACTTCGTCCGGACAAACCTGGGAGGAAAATAGTCTTTACAATATTCGTGTCCGATCAAGATAATTTTTTGATGATATATCAAGATTGAATTTTCTAATAGTAAT
>NW_021571834.1:0-295 GCF_001605985.2 Dendrobium catenatum
TCAACAAGGACTCTTGATAACTTGAAGTTTCCCATATCTACAGTAATGTAGAGGGGGCGATTATGGTCGGCAGTCCCCAAGAGTAAATCTTCGTCTGAAAAGGTAACCCCGGGGATCTCTTTGAAGTAGAGAGCCTCACCTTTTGAAGTTGCAGCCAACTGTGTTAAGCAAATCTCGGGGTCGAGAAGTGCTTTAATTAAAGACTCCCTCATTTCTTTAGAGAGAAGGAGGGCGTCATAAATACTTAATTTTGCTGGAAACTTCCTAAGTTGGGCTAGAACATTTTAATCAACCT
>NW_021571835.1:0-537 GCF_001605985.2 Dendrobium catenatum
AGTGTGTAAAAATTATGTATATAGTGTGTATAAACTTTTACATGGTTTGTATAATCCTTATACATAGTGTGTATAAACTTGTAAAAAATGTGCATAAATATGTTCATAGTCTGCATAATTCTTATACATAGTGTGTATAGACTTGTACTTTGTCTGTATAATGTTTGAATAAACTTGTATATAGTGTGTATAATGCTTATAAATAGTGAGTATAATGCTTGTACATAGAATATATAAACTTGTACATAGTCTATATAATGCTTGTGCATAGCTTGTGTATAATGTTTGAATTAACTTGCACATAGTGTATATAATACTTGTATAAACATGTACATAGTGTGTATAATGCTTGAAAATAGCATCTATAATACTTATATAAACTTGTATATAGTTTGTAAAATGCTTTAACATGCTATGTACAAACTTGTACATAAATTTCATAATGCTTATATATAGTGTTTACAAACATATACAATAGTGTGTATAATGCTTGTACATAATATGAATAAACTTATATATAGTGTGTATAAACTTGTA
>NW_021571836.1:0-298 GCF_001605985.2 Dendrobium catenatum
ATGGATCAAAGCCTATTGTAATTAGTGGATTTACTTTTCATGCTATACTGAGCATTTTTGCTAATGATTGCATTTCACTGCTCTCCATATAGTCTATTCTATATGTTGCTTAAAAACTTTATTATCATTTTGTAGACCCCACTAACCATATTAGGACAAGGACTTATAACTGGAGGCTGATTTTTATAGTATTGTAGGTGTTTCCCGCAACCATATCAGCAAGGATGGCCATCTCTGGCTGGATGAAGACCTGTCAAAAGACAATGTTGGAGTTGGCTGCGATTCTTGTGGGGTGAGT
>NW_021571837.1:0-320 GCF_001605985.2 Dendrobium catenatum
AGAGGACTGATGCAGCACATCTTAGACTATACCTGCAGGACAGCATACCGGCCTAACAACCAGATAGGCTTTCCACTACCCCATTTACTATTTTAGTTATCTGCTGCAAAAGTTTGTTTTTATTTCTGCAATTTCTTTTATAGTCATTTTCTTTTAGCAAAAGGAATTACATATAGGAGAAAGGGTACAGGGAAATGTACACAGTTTATTTTACAAAAACTCTATCAATAGACAAACCCCAGGGAGCATACAGCTCCGTTTAGCTGTTCCATTGCTTGCAAAATCCTTCTCCTGGCTTGACGTGAATCTTGGGCGACATC
>NW_021571838.1:0-309 GCF_001605985.2 Dendrobium catenatum
CGTAATTATCAATACAATTAGAAATTAAATACTTATCAAATTAACACTTAAATAAATAGTTTGATAATTAGTAACTAAACTATTAATTAAATTATTTGATAACTAAGAAAGCTTCTAATTATATGATTTATAATTATAAGTTATTGGTGATAATTAAAATTGAAATTAATTAATAACTTGTACTTAACATATAAATTAAATTCAAAACACATTAAATTTAATTTTAAATGAACCAACCATCTTTAAATCCTGAATTACATCGGCAAACAATTTTATAGGATTTAACAACTATCTTATCAAATAGTTTTT
>NW_021571839.1:0-277 GCF_001605985.2 Dendrobium catenatum
TGAATTATACGGGCATTTCGAGTTAAGGATTGAACATGAGGTTGGTGTTGATGAAAAGCAGTATTCATAAGGACTCTATTTACATCGCTCCAATCAAATTCATCGATAAGAAATGAGCGAACCATAGGTCCTTCAGTGGACAGCCCAATATATTGGGCGATGTCGGCTCTAGTGATCTCAATGGTGCGGCCACAAACAGAAGAGTGAAAAGTGATGTTGTCGACGGTGTAGGTGAGGTTGACGAGAAATTCAAAAAGAAGTTCAGAATTATATGGAA
>NW_021571840.1:0-213 GCF_001605985.2 Dendrobium catenatum
TTCCTTTTGATTAGGCTTCTTCCTTTCCTTAGGATTAGACGTGGAAGTGGTGGATCATGCCCTTTGTGGAAACATCATAGTTTAATCAAGTTTTCTTTTTCTTTAGGTTTGGATTGTTTCTTTTCGTAGAATTAGACTTGCTAGTCATGTGCAACACCCTTTGAGGCATCATATTTGTTTAATCTAGTTTTCTTTTCCTTTTGGTTATGATTC
>NW_021571841.1:0-283 GCF_001605985.2 Dendrobium catenatum
GTAAATCAATACTGGTCTCGAATCGATAAAATAGTCATCATATTAGCACTATTATCTATTAAAAAATCATATAAAGTTGTGAAATTAAAGCATCGATAAAAACTATCGGAATCATATCAATCTAATAAAATCTTATAATAATGTACACATTCTATCCAATTATTCTATATCAATATCTTAATTACATGCTCAGTATATCACATGCTTAGTATGTCACATGCTTAGTATTAGTACAATGAATCAATCACAGTAACAGTAATAATGAATCAATAGTAATATAAAA
>NW_021571842.1:0-310 GCF_001605985.2 Dendrobium catenatum
CAGCGCGGCGGGCAGGCGCGGGATTCAAATTTTTTTGAATTAAACGGGTTCGCGTGTTGACCCGGCAACCCGCTGGGTCAACCCGAACCCGACCCGTTTTTTAAACGGGTCGAATCTTTGAACCCAAACCCGACCCGTTTATCAAACGGGTCGGGTCCAACCCGGATTTTTCGGGTCGGGTCCGGGTCGTATTTTTAGGTCGTGTCAAAAGTTGACACCCCTAGTGAAAGTTATAAGAATCCTGTGGCAATGAAGTTATATTCAGGAGACATGCTTGATCGTTCTCCTTTGAGGAAATAAGGCTCCGACC
>NW_021571843.1:0-394 GCF_001605985.2 Dendrobium catenatum
GTGTGCGATGCCTAAATTAGGATTTTCGGGTTTTACACAAATAATCAATCTATCAACCAAATTTAATGAAGGGTGATATTTAGATTAAGGTTTCGTTTGGGGTGGCATTTGTTTCGGCTTCTTAAAAGTAGTTTTTTAATACAATAATTTTAATTTTTATACTGAGAATCCGTTTTAAGAAGCAGTAAGAAAGCCGTTCCAAACTAAGACTAAAGCTATAGACCTGCTTTTTTATGGAGAAAAAAAGTCTATAATCATTGCATCTTAAGAACTTAAATTTTCCTACAACAATCCCACAATTAATATACAAACAATTGCAGCCGATCCAAACAGACCACAAGTGCAATACAGAAAAATGGAATTACAAGCAAATGAAAGTTTGAAACAGAAGAGC
>NW_021571844.1:0-226 GCF_001605985.2 Dendrobium catenatum
TTTCCTCCCTTGTTGGTTTACTTCCTGTTTCTCTGGTCCGTTGCCTTCTCTATTCGTCTTATGGGTTGGATCTTGGGTTGTGGCAGTTGCCTTTGCTTTATTGTTCTTTTCTTGTTGTTTGCTGGAAGAAACATTATGCTGGTGCATTAGAGCTTCGATCTTTATTTTCTGTTTGCCGTTGGTTATTGTCGGGCAATGATGTGGTTGGGGCTTGTTTCTCCGTCCT
>NW_021571845.1:0-214 GCF_001605985.2 Dendrobium catenatum
CTCCAAGGAGTGCATGTATGTCAGATTTGTCCGAACCGCTATTAAACTTGGTGTGTTCTCTCTTATTATTTTCAGCGCATTTTATTTCTGCACTTATCTATGATTTATTCTGAGATTGTAATATCTTATCATATTGCTATTGTGAAAATTATTTTTCTTCCGCATCAAGAGTTATTTTTTTGTTTTAAAATATTTTTTAAAAAATCCAAAATAT
>NW_021571846.1:0-211 GCF_001605985.2 Dendrobium catenatum
AAATGAGCGGCTCTAAAATTAGACTCTAAAGCAACAAAAGGAGGCTCATTGTTCAAGTCAGACTCAAAAATTTTCAGAATCAAATCACTGTCCTTCGAACTCACATTTCTATCATTAATAGAATCAGATTTGGGTATAACCTTAAGATTGATAAACTCAGGGTTAGTTAACTTTGGATTCAACTCAGGTAGTAAATTCAATCTAACCACTT
>NW_021571847.1:0-250 GCF_001605985.2 Dendrobium catenatum
TCAAGTAGGAAGGTGCTCAACCTCTCATACCAAGCCAAAGGTGCCTGTTTCAATCCATATAATGCCTTTTTTAACTTGAAAATATGATTTGGCTATTTATAATTTTCAAAACCTAGAGGTTGTTATATAAAAACATCTTCTTCAATTACCCCATTTAAAAAGACACTTTTCACATCCATTTGAAATAATTTAAATCTTTTAAAATAGACAAAGGCTAGTAAAACTCTAATTGCTTCAAGTCTAGCTACAG
>NW_021571848.1:0-239 GCF_001605985.2 Dendrobium catenatum
CTTTGTTTTCACCTTTCTAGGTGATCTTTACCGTTGTTTCTGTCCTTGGCTCTACCCTTATCAAGGGGTAAGGCCGGGAGGAAACCCTTCTACTGGTTCACTGCTTCAGTAATACCTTGCCTGCGCACTGCTGTTTTCACTCTCCCCTAGGTTCTACCCTCGTTGTAGGATAAGGCCAGGGGATGAGTTTCCTACCTTCTTACACATTTGCTGATACCCTTTCGCTCTTTTACTCGGGC
>NW_021571849.1:0-604 GCF_001605985.2 Dendrobium catenatum
ATTAAAGATGCTTGGTATTCCTTTAGATCTAAAAATGTGTCTTCTATGCTTTTTAAAATGATTTGGCATAAATTCTTCCCTTATATGGTTTCTATTTTTATTTGGAGAATTTTACATAAATTTATTCCTATGGATGAGAACTTGAGGCGTAGAGGTTTTATCTTTCCCTCTAAGTGCCATAGTTGTTGCCATGTTGATAAGATGCATCATGTTTTCATATCTTGTCCCATTGCTGCTAAACTTTGGACTTATTTTAAGGTTATTTTTCATCTCAATTTCCTTACCACTAGGATTTCTATTTATAATTTGCTTGATTGTTTGTTTATCAAGTCTAAAGACCATGTCAAAAATCTTATTCCTTCCCTTATCCTTTGTTTGCTTTGGTTGGAGAGAAATGATTCTCGTTTCAAATGGGTTAATATGAATTATCAAAGAATTATCCAGAAAATTAAGGATTGGAGGTTGCCTTTTTCTCTGCTAATTTACTCTTTGTTAAGAATTTTAAGAATTTCTTTTTTACCTCCTCTAGCTTTGGAAATAACTTGGAAGTGAATTTTTGTCAAAGGGTTTTTAGTGTTTGAATAGTTGCTATTTGAATGAGTTA
>NW_021571850.1:0-322 GCF_001605985.2 Dendrobium catenatum
TATAATTATTTCCTAGAAATATTTAAAATCCGTCAGAAATTTGTTGTAAATATTTTATTGAAATCCATTGGAAAATCATAAAAAATCCGTCATAAATATTTCTTCAAAAATTCGCCAAAAATCCATCCAAAAATCTTCTTAAATTTCCGACGTAAAATTTCTGCCAAAAAAATCTATCGAACGTATTTTTCCTATAGCGTAAATGAAATCTCATGCATACTACTAATATGCTGAGCTACTCAGCACCTAAAGTCACTCGAGCTATCAGATGGATTTCGGATGATCTGGGGCCAACTCACTACCCAATTTGTCATTTAGATAA
>NW_021571851.1:0-566 GCF_001605985.2 Dendrobium catenatum
AATTATTAATACATATAATAAATGACACAAATAACATTCTTATTGATTTGCTTTTCAAATCGCAACCACGGTTTTTATTTGATCAATGCTTTTAATAAATTTTTGTACTAAAAAACTGCTTTCTATGACAATTTTTAAAAGCTTTACTTTCTTCATGATAATTTATCACCACCTTTATAAAAAAATTGTAACATTCCAAACTAATTGTTGTCTCCTTCATGAACAACCTTAATTAAAGAATATTAGTCAAACTCAAATTCAGCTCTTTTGTTCTCCTTTTTTCAAGTGCTTATTGGACTCATCACACCATTATGTAAACTTAGGCTTCATTTGAGACGACTTTCTTTCTACTCCCTAGTACAAAAAATTTTTAAACTTAAAATTTTTAATTAAAAATCTACTTTAAAAAACAGTATTAAAACTGTCCTAAATAAAATTTTAACCCACTATATTTATTGGTGCAGCATCAGAGTTTGAGTACATTGCATCACAGTTTGAGTTCATTTTGAGATGAATCCATCGTAAGAATAATTAATTAAAATAAATATAAATATTATAGCTATCTT
>NW_021571852.1:0-241 GCF_001605985.2 Dendrobium catenatum
TGGATTCATTTTGAAGATACTTAGCTGACTTATCCTACTACCTTGTAACTCGTGGGAAAGCTCTGGAATAAGGATGACTTCGAAAGGCCTGATGAAATGCTTAATCGGAAGTGCCTTAGAACTATTCGAGGCCTGTTCTTCTGGATCCGTAATAGGCTGAAAGATCTGGGGGCGCTGAAGAAGTCTTTGGAGGCCGGAATTGCAAAACTCCAGCATTTGGAATGTACCACTGACGGGCTAA
>NW_021571853.1:0-327 GCF_001605985.2 Dendrobium catenatum
CAAGTTAAACATCTTCGGCCAGTAGTGGATCTCGAGGGAGAAGAACTTCATCCCATTGTGTTAGTGCCAGCTGCCGAATCTGTCGCAGGAGCTGAAGGATCTCATTATGAGATTCTTCCATCTTTCAGATTCTCTCTTCTAAGAAAGGTCCTGAGATTTCTTCTTCAGCAGCATTTTCCCCCAAGGTAAAAAGAAGCAGACATCGGGTGTATATGATTCATAAACTGATTTCTAGATTTGTGGGAGTTAGAGCGAGAAGCCCCAACAATGCGACTGCTATGCCTGTTGACCATTAAAATAATACTTGAAATTGTGGGATAATGTTTT
>NW_021571854.1:0-276 GCF_001605985.2 Dendrobium catenatum
CAGCACTTCGGGTCCTTGATTTGGATCCATTTGGGCTCTGATTGAGTCGAATTTGGTGTCGTTGGGTTCGTATTTCCGAGACGCTCAGTTCGGCTGTAACTTTGTTGAAATCGGAGTTCATATGTTCTCCAAAATAATTTTTGAAATTTCCGACTTGATTTTGCATCGAGATTCGCGCCCGTTTAAAATAATTTTTTGACGACGTATCAATAATAATGTCAAATATATTAATAATCATAATTTCATAAAGAAAAATATTTAGGATTCCATTACTAA
>NW_021571855.1:0-276 GCF_001605985.2 Dendrobium catenatum
CAGTTAGTTTGATTTCGCACCAATACAACAACAACAATAATAAGCCTTTATCCCACTCCGTGAGGTCGGCTAGCTACATGAATCCTTTTACGTCACTATGTTCTGTTAAAAGTCAAATTCTCATTTAAATCTAATAAAAAAAATATCATTTCTAATATTTTCTAACCAAGTCTGTTTAGGTCTGCCATTATCTTTCTTAACATAATTCAAATCTAATACCTCAACTTTCCTAACCGGGTTATCGGAAGGCCTCTGTTTAATGTGACCAAACCATCT
>NW_021571856.1:0-296 GCF_001605985.2 Dendrobium catenatum
AGCAATATAAGCTTAATATAAAACTCATAATCTTTATAACAACACTTCTATGTATAGGGTTGGGTACAGAATCGTAAAATTCCCACTTTCTCTCATCTCGGTAACCAACTAGAAGCATCAAGTGCGAACCGCCAATAATTGGATTAATTATAAAGTTGCATGAATGAACAAAACTGTAGTTTACGTGTTCGATGAACAATTTTGAATTTTCATTATCCTTCTTGTAATGCTGCAAGAATTAGATATAAGAATAAAATAGTCAACATATTTAATTATACATCAAATAAACTAGTATA
>NW_021571857.1:0-277 GCF_001605985.2 Dendrobium catenatum
ATATCAACTTCTACGGCTTCTTGAAGGAATGAAAAAGTATGTGCTTTGATTGTTTTCTTTAAAGGAAATGAAAGAAAGAGGGTTTTATTTCTTGTTAGTTAAGATAAGAGTTGGATCATGAGTTTTCTATGATTCAAATTTATGTTTGATTTACAAAAGAGTATGGATCATTTTTCTCTTGATTAAATAGATTTGTCCTTAACACAAATGATTTTCGGATTGGGGAGTTTAATGGCTGCTTTTCTCATTTAGTTTGAAAGAGAGATTGTTATTCTTC
>NW_021571858.1:0-2114 GCF_001605985.2 Dendrobium catenatum
AATTAAATCGATAGTCGATGAGTTAAAAGAAATTAACCTGGGAACTGATGATGACCCCCGTACAATCTTTATAAGTGCTCTACTGAGCGAGGGTGAAACCAAAGATATGATTCAACTAATGTCTGAGTTTAGGGATTGCTTTGCCTGGACATACGATGAAATGCCAGGTTTACCTGCTGAGATATCGGTTCATAAACTTGGAGTACGGCACGATGCCATTCCTGTCAAATAAACTCCTCGACGCATGCGCTTGGAAATCGAGCAACAAGTCATTTCTGAAGTTAAGAAATTGGATGAAGCTGGGTTTATTTGAGAGGAATAATACCCCTCTTGGGTGGCCAGCGGCGTGCCGGTCTAAAAGAAAAATGGTAAAATTCGGATTTGCGTCAATTATAGGGATCTGAATAAGGCATGTCCTAAGGACGAGTTCCCTCTACCAATACCAGAACTCATGGTGGATATTGCCTCTTCACATGCCATTTTCTTATTCATGGAAGGCTCATCGGGTTATAACCAAATCAAAATGGCAACAGAAGATGAGAGAAATACTGCGTTCAGAACCCTTATTGGAATATTTTGTTACAAGGTGATGCCATTTGGCTTAAAGAATTTCGGGGCAACCTACCAGCGGGCCCTGACCCGTATCTTTGAGGACTTAATTCATAATCATGTTGAGTGCTATATTGACGATTTAGTTGTCAAGAGCAAGATCAAAGAGGCTCAGCTTTATGACTTAAGAGTTGTCTTTGAGCGGTTGCGCCGCTACGATTTGAAAATGAACCCTTTGAAGTGTGCCTTTGGCGTCACTTCAGGGAAATTTTTAAGATTCATAGTGAGGTACCGAGGAATCAAGATCGACCCTGCTAAAATTGAAGCCATCTTAGATATGCCATCTCCTAAGAGCCATACTCAGTTAAGGTCTCTACAAGGTAGATTGGTGTATATAAGGAGGTTTATTTCTAATCTTTCCGGGAGATGTCAACCCTTTTCTGTCCTTGCGAAAAAAGACACTAAATTCATATGGGACGAGAAGTGCCAAAATGCTTTCGATAACATTAAACAATACCTTTCTAACCCACCAGTTTTGGCAGCCCCAATTCCGGGAAAGCCGTTAATTCTCTACACTACAGCCTTTGATGAGTCTTTAGGTGCCCTGTTGGCTCAAGTAAACGAAGAAGGGAAGGAGAATGCTCTCTATTACATTAGTCAAAGACTTCTTCCTATAGAAATTTGATACCCTTCAATAGAGAAGCATTGTCTTGTTTTAGTTTTTGCAGCCCAGAAACTGAGGCACTACATGCTCTCCCACTCAATCAGCTTGATTTCAAGAGTTAATCCTTTGTAATATCTTATGACCCGACCTACATTGTCAGGACATTTAGCCCGTTGGTCTATGATATTATTTCAATTTGAGATTACTTTCACTCCCCTTCGTGCTGTGAAAGGACAAACCGTCACCGACTTTCTAGCAGCACCCCCGCTGCCGACAAACTCTCCTCTGAATGATGATTTACCCCACAAACAAATCATGAGTTTGATGGAATCTGACGAGCCCGTCTGGGAATTATATTTTGATGGAGCAGCATCCTCTCGTAGGAATGCGACCCAACAATCTATAATTCCTGGAAAGGCTGGAGTCGGTCTAATTTTTATAACGCAAGAAAAAGGAATGATGCATTTTTCCTACCATTTATCGGAGCCCTGCACAAATAACAAAGCTGAATACGAAACTCTGATAACCGGTTTGGAACTTGCAATTCTAATGGAAATTAAAGAGATTAAGATCTTTGGAGATTCTCAATTGGTGATTAACTAAGTGGCCGGAACCTATAAAGTCTTGAATCCTAATATCCTAAGATACCATCAGTACACACTTCACTTGTTGGAACAAATTCCTACCGCCACTTTGTATAGGGTTCCCCGGGGAAGTAACTCCGTAGCTGATGCCTTAGCAAAACTTGCGAAGGAATTTGCATGTCCTGAGGAGGATTCCATCCCTATAGAGATTAAGGATCGTAAAGCCCTTTCTCTTTTAGATTTGGAACACATCAGTAAGACTCTCCTTCAGATCGTTTCAGCCTCTTTGACAACCGATGAAGAAGGCGATTGGAGAT
>NW_021571859.1:0-391 GCF_001605985.2 Dendrobium catenatum
CGGAGAAGCCTTTACAATCTCTCTATTCACCACTACCTAGTGTGGCAGAGAACCTTCATCCTTTTATACTTTCAATAGTGTTGGCAGAGAATCGTCATCCTTTTACACTATAACTAGTGAGGGGAGATAACCCTTCGTCCTTTCACACTCTCCTAGTATGGGTAGAGAACCATTCATCCTTTCACACTCTCCAAGTGTGGGCAGAGAACCCTTCGTCCTTTCACACTCTCCTAGTGTGGGCACAGAACCCTTCATCCTTTTTCATTCTCCTAGTGTCGGTAGAGAACCGGATCTCCTTGACAGATCTTCTCACAGGAAATCTAGAAGGAAGAAAGAAAAGAGTGAACAAATCCTAAATCACAAGTAGAGATTCTTACCTTTGAACAGCAAG
>NW_021571860.1:0-212 GCF_001605985.2 Dendrobium catenatum
CCTTGAAACTTAAGGGAAAATTCTATAAGATGGCGGTAAGACCTGCAATGCTTTATGGTGCATAATGTTGGTCATTAAAAGAGAAGCATAATATTAAGTTAAGTGTTACAGAGAGGAGGATGCTTAGATGGATGAGTAACTTTACTCTTAAAGACAAGATGCAAAATGAGCATATCCGTGAAAAGGTTGGAGTAGCTCCAGTGGAAGATAAG
>NW_021571861.1:0-319 GCF_001605985.2 Dendrobium catenatum
TTTTACGCCGGAAGTCTTTTTACGACGCGAATCAAAATGGCGGAAATATTTCCGCCGGAAATCCGCCGGAATTGCAATTTTCTGACGGATTTTTGGCCATTTTCCGACGAAAATGATCGCCGGAAAATGACGTTTTTCCTGTAGTGTCCTACTCCCGACTTATCCTTTCTCTTGTTTAGCTTTACTAAACATAGCAAAAATAATTTTTCCTTTATTCGATTGTGAGGTTTCGCTTGACCGCTCGCCTGTTATGCCATCCGCACGCTCACTACTTTCTCCCATGCTTGCTCAAACGTCCTTTTACGTTGAAATGGAAGCT
>NW_021571862.1:0-358 GCF_001605985.2 Dendrobium catenatum
ATTAATAATAAATAAAAAATTTAACATAATAAATTTAAGAGAATTTATTTTTTCTTTACCTTAAGTCTATAAAGTGAGAGTACATCATGATGTAGATAAGGATCTAATAAAAAATAATCGCAACAACTATTAAAATTCTTATCTACTACACTAACCTGCGCCTTTTTTATAGATGACAGTTTCTATGAGGCCGGTGAATTGCATTCAAGGAATAAAAAAAAATATAGTCAAACTTTTGATTAATAGAAAAAAATAAGAATCGCCCCTCAAATAATCACTTCTCACAGTAATCTGTCATAGCGTTGAAGTCGTGACTTCAATTTGATAAGAATAAGGTAGAAGAAGGCAAATAACCCTC
>NW_021571863.1:0-344 GCF_001605985.2 Dendrobium catenatum
CATTAAAAGTCTCACACACATCACTTGAATCTGATTTAAAGAAGTTCAAGGAGAAAGAGAAAAATTTGAGGATTGAAAATGAAATCTTAAAAAGCACAACTTTGAAGATTCAAAATGAATTAGAAGCATGTAAGAAAACTAGGATGACATCTACTTATGATGAATTGCCAACACCTAGGAAGCATTATAACCCAAACAACTTAAGAAATCCCTTTCCTGGAGTTAGATGTTTTTCATGTGGCATGCTAGGACACATCTCACACACTTGCATGATTCACCATAGTAGACATTGGGTGTGGAGACCTATGGTACATGATCCACATCATACCATACATGCATTGCAT
>NW_021571864.1:0-202 GCF_001605985.2 Dendrobium catenatum
TAGATGAACATGTTGCTAGAGTTTTTGGACTTCTCCAAAATGCTCGAATCATCCAGCACATTCTTAGACCTCAATCATTCCAAAAGCTGGTGATAGAATAAACACTACTCCACTTCTATCTATTGTGACCTTTCTAATCATGAAAGAAGAACCTATTGATGAAGGCCAACTTATCTTAGATTATCTTTATGGGCTATCCGAA
>NW_021571865.1:0-450 GCF_001605985.2 Dendrobium catenatum
TTTTGGTTGAAGGAATTCATGGCAAATTTTATCAGAATGAATATGAGAATTTATCCTCAATTTGTTACAAATGTGGTAGAATTGGACATAAAGATGTGGTATGTCCAAAAGATTTTTAAAATCTGGATTTAAATGAAAAGGATGTTCACAAAGATATTTCAATTGTTGAATATAGAACCTATGGTCCTTGGATGCACGTCAAATTCAAACCTCATAGAAGTATTAAAAAGAATCATCATTCAAATCAAGGAACAGAAGTTCAACCAGCCCGCCGGAATTCAGATCTCCGGCCATTGAAAACAGCCCAAAATTCAGATAGAAATACTGCTAAAATCAAGGGAAAAGATGAAGTTGCAGTTAGCAGAAATTCAATTCTGTTAGTTGAGCCGAATATAGCTCAAAATTCAAATCTTCACAACATTTCAGATTCAGTTTTTTCTGAAATTAGAG
>NW_021571866.1:0-200 GCF_001605985.2 Dendrobium catenatum
ATGGGCCTTTAATCATAAATGTAATATAGTGGAGTCGATCGACCAAACCACTAGGTTAGCGGGCCGTGGTCATAATCATTAACCATGTGGAGCCAGACTGGCCAAGTCATGAGTTATTTGTGGAATCATCTGGCCAAATCACTAATAAGCGAACTAGTCATAATCATACCACGTAGAGCCATCTGGCCAAGCTAAAAGTT
>NW_021571867.1:0-493 GCF_001605985.2 Dendrobium catenatum
AACTCAAATCATTTAAGAAATCCTTTTCCTGGAGTTAAATGTTTTTCATGTGGCATGCTAGGACACATCTCACACACTTGCACCGTTCATCATAATACACATTGGGTGTGGAGACCTAAGGTGCATGATTCACAACATACCATACATGCATTGCATTCTACTTTTTCTATAAAGGGGCCCAAACCTGTTTGGGTTCCTAAATCTGACTGTTGTTGAGTTTTACAGGTGTGCTCTCAATAAAGACCTTGTGGGAGCATAGAATAACTTGACATATGAAGGCTCGTAGCTCATAAATGCTTAAACCTGCCGCTTCAATAATTTCTTAAAATGTGTTTTTATTTCAGTGTGTTTTATTTCTGCCTTGTTATTGTTTTAGATTATTTTGTTTTCTCTTTGCTTTTATATTTGATTTTTCATATGTTGAATCTTATCAAGATTTTAAAATTTGGAGTTTTGGAGATAGTGTTTAGCTTTTCTAAAATTGGTAAAAGGG
>NW_021571868.1:0-235 GCF_001605985.2 Dendrobium catenatum
TTTATTAGTCTATCTTTTAGCTTTTGACTACACAATAGTAAAACTAAAGAAAATATATAAATAAAATAAAAATAGGAATCCCAGATCTGCCCTCACTCCACTAGATCCCAACCCCTTCCTAAAAATATATAAAACTTCAAAGTGAGCTAATAACTCAGTAGAATACATGAACATACAACTGAAATCAATGCAATGTACTAAAAATAATATGCATATAATCATTCAATTAATATAA
>NW_021571869.1:0-280 GCF_001605985.2 Dendrobium catenatum
ATAAAAAGGAGATATTACACGTCTTTAAAGAACCTTCAGCTCTCTAAAAATACATCATTTGAATAAAAACTTACAAGCCGATGATTCTATCTATTACAAGAATAGGTAAATTGAAATAAAAGGAAAACACAAAAAATAAGCACACAACAAAAAGGAAAAACACAATAGCAACCAGAAGAACCACTGACCGAGCAGGAAACCAAACGAGCTAGCAAAGATGTGTTGTCCTCAACACCACAAGAAGAACACCTGCAAGAGGAAAGCATAACACAACCCAATA
>NW_021571870.1:0-226 GCF_001605985.2 Dendrobium catenatum
AGAAAAATGGCGATGATGAACAGTTCAACGCCAATATCGACGTCCTACTGTTCACCCGCATGGAAATAGCGGAAGTTTCAGCGTTCAGTTGGAGCTTGGAGGCGACGGCATTCAAACATTTGGAATTCCGTTGGAGATGCCCTAACGCATACCAGGATTTGAGGAAAATCGCGATCCGTCTAAAGACTCCGAAATAGCACCTAATAGTTAGAAAGAAAAAATTGCG
>NW_021571871.1:0-369 GCF_001605985.2 Dendrobium catenatum
TTTGATTTTTTTTGAAAAAACCTTCCCGAACTTCCCTCTGCCCACACACAAAGATGTAAAGATTCTTCTAGGTGGATGTGGACACAAATCCTGGCAAATTCACATCTACCCCACTGAAATATATTTTTATCAATTAAATATTATTTCCCTATCTTAGAGGCAATCCTACAAACATTTGTAGTAACCCAACAATGAAGAGGCAAATTAGGCATTCTTATCCATATAGGTGTTGTTAAACCCTTTAATGAATTTGGAGATAAAGATTGATTCCATTTATCCACTCTAATAATATTCCCTTTCACATACCAAGGAACATTTGCAAGCACCATGTCCACGAATTCTTCATCCTCAAATAAACATAAGCTTCCC
>NW_021571872.1:0-299 GCF_001605985.2 Dendrobium catenatum
CAATTCAACGCCACCGGATCTGCAACATTCGTATAAGCAAACAGAAGGCGTCCACAATCTACAACGCATCGCCACCGGATCTGCAACACTGATACAAGCAGACAGAAAGCGTCTACAACATTTATATTTGGCCTTTAAGGCCTTCAACAAAGAAAATTCGTAAACAAAGGCATGAAGCCTACAGAACCCTATCCTCCTATACGGATCAATAGGAGTCGACAGGGTTCGAACTATCAAATAGATACATGGTTGTAGCAACCGGTGTATTTGTTCCAATACATTCTTTTTAGGCCTTCAAG
>NW_021571873.1:0-327 GCF_001605985.2 Dendrobium catenatum
GTAGTAGGCGACGGAGGTCGGAAGGACCGTAGTCGGTTGGAGACGGGAGGTCTGAAAGACCGTAGTTGGCATGAGATTGGGTTTAAAAGATCGTAATTATAGGGCAGTACTCCGGTAGAATTCTGGGCATCAGGTGGTGGTCCAGCAGAAGTTTGGGCCTCAAGTGGTGGTCCAGCAGAAGTTCGGGCCTCAAGTGGTGGTCCAGAAGAAGTTCGGACCTCAGGTGGTGGTCTGACAGAACTCCAGGTGTCAGGTGGTGGTCCGGCTGAACCTAGGGCCTCAAGTGGTGATTTGGCGGAGCCACGACTGAGGGCCTCCAGTGGTGGT
>NW_021571874.1:0-516 GCF_001605985.2 Dendrobium catenatum
C
The DNA here is from genome assembly GCF_001605985.2 of Dendrobium catenatum. Lineage (NCBI taxonomy): Eukaryota > Viridiplantae > Streptophyta > Magnoliopsida > Asparagales > Orchidaceae > Dendrobium > Dendrobium catenatum. Next base: position 2 of record NW_021571874.1, read on the forward strand.
ATCCTTCGTGCCACTAAACATGTTTTAATCTAGTTTCCTTTTCCTATAGGTTAGGATTCTTCCTTTTCTTAGGATTAAACATGCTAGTGGTAAATAACGCCCTTAATGAGATTATCCAAGTTTAAAACTATTATTCTTTTTCTTTAGTTTAAAATTCTTCTTTTCTGTAGGATTATACGTACTAGTGGTGGATAATGCTCTTCGTGGCATCATCCTAGTTTAATCTAGTTTTTCTTTAAGTTAGGGTTCATCCTTTTCGTAGGATTAGACATTGTATTTGTATAAAACGCCCACCATACTTTTTAAATATAGTTTTCTTTTCATTTAGGGTATGATTCTTCCTTTCCATTGGATTTGACATGCTAGTGGTCGACAATGCCCTTCTTAGAACCATTTTAGTTCAATTCAATTTTCTTTTCGTTTAGGTTATTATTCTTACTTTCCTTAGAATTAGATGAGCTAGGGTTCGATGACGTGATTCGTGGCATTATTCTAGTTTAATCTAATTTTTTTTC
>NW_021571875.1:0-460 GCF_001605985.2 Dendrobium catenatum
TACGCAAAGAGTACAAAAAATATCAACAGAAATCAATAATTATTTACGCTTTCTTTATTGGAAGTTTATTTTTATGATTTAAGATCCAAAGGATTTATTACAAAATGTTAGGGTTTGAGTCTTCAACATATACACGGAAAATAAGTAAAATATACGCAGAATATACACATAATATACAAAGAATATACGCAGAAAGAACGTAAAAGGTGAGATAAATATAATCATTTAATGTTCTCGTTCTCGAAATGATTTTTTTTTTTTGTTTCTTCGGAAAATACGCATTGAATACCAAAGAAATATGGAGTACAGTTTATGTCAATGTAAGAATTAACGTACATTTTTCTTTTACTGGTGAATAATTTCCCTCCATTTGAGCAAAAGAGATTACTGGAAGTTTTTGAGAAGAATTTTTTGCAGAAACAAAAACCTCGAAAGAACTGGAGCGAATGGCTGAAACGTG
>NW_021571876.1:0-209 GCF_001605985.2 Dendrobium catenatum
ATAAAAAATAGTGCACAAGCTAATAGGCCTGAAATCAATCCAAGAATTAACCACATTAGTTTTAGAAATCAAAACGATAGAAGTAGAAGAAAAACATTTAGGAATAGGATTACCATTAAAGAAATCAACAACAATATTGTAAACATCCTCTTTGATTAAGTCCCAAGTCTTTTGAAAAAACTTAACAGTGAAACCATCAGGCCCAGCCA
>NW_021571877.1:0-360 GCF_001605985.2 Dendrobium catenatum
GACTAACCTAGGTGGGTATGAACCCAATATCACCTCTTAAAGAAAGTTTAAATTATTGGTTTTGATATCCCAGACCACACTCGGGGGTGCCAAGTGAAACTGGGTAAGAATAAATCCTCTCAAGGGGAGGACGAACTAAGGGTTCTATGCAATAACACCGATGTGATCGGTGTGCACATACTTAAACATAAATATCCCTACGGTGTATTATCATATCACCTTTAAGGGCAGCCTTATACTCTTCGTAATGAACATCGTGTTGTAAAGGATAAATCATCGTGGCCACACAGACTGCCAAGAAGTACGAAGGATCTTATCAGGGGATACACATATAGAGGGATAAGAGGAAATATAAGGAAA
>NW_021571878.1:0-353 GCF_001605985.2 Dendrobium catenatum
ACTTGGATGAAGACAAGAGGAAGCTGCTTGAGATGTTCGGAAAGAAGATCACTCCTGATGGCATAACTTTTGAGGGGGCTCCAGTAAAGGTTCGAAGGCCAAGTGACTACATCACTTTTCTGGCTGCTACACTTGACTATTTTGATTTGGCGACTGATGAAGATGTTTTGGTTGTGCTTGCCCCGTATTCATGTCATTTGATTACCAATGGGACTTCTCAAATATTTGAGACTTGCTGTTTTGATAAGGTGAAACCCATGAGAGGTAACATGATGGAGGCATTGCAAGTTTGGAGAAAAATTTTAGACAAGGGTGATACTGCGGTACCCGAGGCTTCAATGGAGAGAAAAGTT
>NW_021571879.1:0-402 GCF_001605985.2 Dendrobium catenatum
ATTGATGTGATTAAAAATAAATATAAATAATTAGATATCCAATATATAAATAAATAAATAGTTTGTTTTCATAAAGTAAATCTACTAACTATATATTATAAAATTATATAATACTAATCTACCAATTTCTCAAATATTGACTTATGACTCATTAATATTTTTTTAAAAAAATTATTGTTTTGATTTTTGTCGCAATGACTAATGTTATGCTAAATGGAGAGGACCAAATCTTCAGAACCCTCTTATATATTCCTCTCATACGTGAACTCTTTTTATAACAACCAACCATTAACGCAACAGTTTCATCTTCTCTGTTACTCCGGCGGCCATGGCCGACGTCGACATGGGTGGCGGCGACAAAGCACCAGGCTTTATTAAGCTCTTCGGTACTTTTATTGTGGC
>NW_021571880.1:0-406 GCF_001605985.2 Dendrobium catenatum
GAAATTAGGGTGTGAAATTATTTCTATACAAAGTGATTATGGAGGAGAATTTGAGAATGAAAGATTTGAAAACTTTTGTAAAGAGAAAGTAATTGATCATAATTTTTCTGCACCCAGAACCCCTCAGCAAAATTGGGTAGTCGAAAAGAAAAATAGAACATTAATAGAAACCGCCCGAGCAATGATGGCAGAATACTCACTTCTTAGATATTTTTGGGCTGAGGCGGTTAGCACTGCATGTTATGTTTTGAATAGGGTAAATATGAGATCCAATTTAAACAAAATACCCTATGAGTTACTAAAAGGGAGAACACCTAATTTGTCACATTTGCATGTTTTTGATTGCAAGGTGTTTATTCATAATAATGAAAAATCTGTCTTAGAAAAATTTGATCCAAAATCAGAT
>NW_021571881.1:0-573 GCF_001605985.2 Dendrobium catenatum
TGGAGTTCAAATGCTAGCAGTGAGCAGCAGAGGGATCAACGAGAGCTTGTTGGGGCTGCTCCTGTAGGCTGTTGTGGAGACTTTTGATCCTATGATCCTATTACTAATTCAAGCAGGTAAGAAAAACTTCAACATTTAGCCTATAGTGTTTTGAAATGAATATTGGCTGAAATTTAAAGTTGATAGAAGAGGGAATAGAATATTATGTGCTGAAATTTTATTACAGAAATTTGAAATGTATACTTTAGATGTCAGTATGCAGATTTTTGAAATGGTATGAAGAAATCAGTATTTCTTAAGTGTGTATGGCTGAAAGTTGTATTATTGTAATTGGGCAAGAATTAATAATTTATAAAACAAAATCAGTAGGAAGAAAGATAGAGCTATGGTTAGACTAGCTGAAATTTGTTTTTGTATTTTAAAAGATTTGTTTTTTTTTTAATGATCTGCAGTTGTTGAAAGCAATTAAGAAGGGCGGAAAAAAAACTAAAGACGGTGGAATAAAGAGAATTAAGACAATATTATTGTTAAATGAGTAGAAATGTAGTGGAAATAGTGTACAAAAGGAAAAGA
>NW_021571882.1:0-331 GCF_001605985.2 Dendrobium catenatum
TTATCCATCACGGGTGATTACAAAAATTTAAGAGTAGAATTTGGAGATATATATATTAACTAATATTTATAATAACAAGTTAACTATTAATTCTTGTTTAAATATATAAAGTTAAATATAGATGATATGATTTACAAATCTAAGTATGAAATTTATGCAAGATAATTGCATATTAACTGATATTTTAATTCTTAATTATTAGTTAAATATAAACATTTATATTTACAAAATTTAATTAATACATAACATCTTTTATACATATACATATATAATATCAACTTTTTTTTTAATGCATATTTACCACTCGTTAAAAATATATATATATATATAT
>NW_021571883.1:0-270 GCF_001605985.2 Dendrobium catenatum
AAGAGTCTAGGTTAATACGAACACAAGCTCTAGCAAATTCACGCTTCCCCCATTTGAACATTTTTCCATCTAGCAACAATGGAACACCTATTCTTGAGACAATTTTGGTTATTATTCCAACATTGAAGAGGCAAATAGGGTAAGCGAATCCAAATTGGTGATGAGAGCCCTTTCAATGAAGTAGGGGAAAAATGGGGAGTCCATTTATCTATTCCTATTATGTGTTGTGGATTTATGGCTTATGATTTTGATGATAGCAAACATTCTTTG
>NW_021571884.1:0-312 GCF_001605985.2 Dendrobium catenatum
ATTGTGCATGTGCGGGCTATGTGACCTAACATGCCATTAGAGAAACACCTAACACCAGGAAATGGGTTTACTAATCTATGTGGGTGATAGTGCCTCTTCCTAAAGTTGTGTGATGCATGCTGTGTTGGGGGTTTGCTAGGATGACCTAATGAGAGTTATACAATTTCATTTTCTAATTCTTTTATTCTTTCACTAAAAGTTTTATTTTGAGCTGTAAATCCATCAACTTCTATTAATAGTAAGTGCTCTTTATGATCTACTTCTAATGCAAGTTAGTCTAGTCTATCAAAAGCTTCTTCTAGTTCAACATGA
>NW_021571885.1:0-242 GCF_001605985.2 Dendrobium catenatum
ACTCAAATCATCTTGCAATAAAATATCCAAAATATTTGAGAAGATCTTACAAATTAATTTTAATTACCTCATTATTTGTAAATGGAATATTAAATTTGTTCACTTTAAAATAAATTTATATTTAGATAAAAATATGAATAATATTTTAAATAAAATTATTATTCATATTGATTTAAACTATAATTCTTCAAATCATATGATACTTTTAAAAATGAATTAGAATTGAAATGCAAATCTATGTC
>NW_021571886.1:0-298 GCF_001605985.2 Dendrobium catenatum
GGACCACCGCCTAACGCCGTTGCTCCGCCGGACCACCGCCTAACGCCGTTGCTCTGCCGGACCACCACTTAAGGCCCTCACCTTTGCCAGACCACCACATGAGGCCCGAATTTCGCCGGACCACCACTTGAGGCCCTCACCTCCGCCGGACCACCGCCTGACGCTGGGAGGCGGGTGCAGGCTACTGTAGCTGCTGCTGAGAGAGAATATTGTCAGTAAAACAGCAAGGAAAAATGAGAGGAAGGAAAAGAGAGAAAGAAATGAAAGATTTAGAAAAAGAAAAAAAAAAGGGTTGAAT
>NW_021571887.1:0-1142 GCF_001605985.2 Dendrobium catenatum
ATTTTTCCTTTTCAGATATTTTCAAAAAGACTTCATATTTTCTTGATTTCTAAATAATGTTCAATGCACTCAAAACTTGATCACTGTCGACATTATGTTCAGCCATGACCTCCATAGATGGTTTCTAAAATTCTTTTGTGACCCACATGTAAAGTGTTCTTGTCTCCATCAAAGTTATCATATTTTTCTAATTCTTGAAGGATTCATGAACTTGAATGTTCATCGCTTTTGGCTTTCCCAAGGTGTCTTTAAATTCTTCCTCATTGCAAAATTGTCATTTTAGAATCCCCATAGATATCATTGAAAGCTTTTTTTTTTTTTTTTATTTTTTTAAACAAATTTGGTTGACGTATCCTCATTATCTTTACAAATCTAACAATTAGAATTAAAACTAAAGCTTCTATCTTTCTCTTCCTCCTCATTCACATAATTTGATTCAGTCAATTCGGACACACTGAAATCTTCTTCTTAAAGAAGACAAACACTTGTAGATAACATGCAAGGTTATAAGTCTTAAAGAGGAACGTTTATTGTAGAACTAATCTATATGAGTTTATAGATTTTATGCTAAGTTCTTATTGTATAAGAACTGAACGTTTATTGTAGAACTATTTGATAATTGTGGAGTATTTACTTTTGATTAAATATGTTTTACCTAGCATATGTATTTCTTTGCAACGCTGAAATGAGAGGATACTATATTTATATTTTTACTGTCTATGATTGTTGAAATGTTGTGTTGTATAATAATTTAGGTAAAGTATTTTTTTGCTGTGCTGCAGGGGTTTTAACTGATTTCTGGCAAATAAACCACTGGAAATTACTATACGATTAGGAAAGTATTTCTGCTAGTCTATTTCCCCATTTGCCCCAAAAATATAGGTAGAACTTCAAGAAGAATTATTCGCCAGAATATTTTGCCGGTATTTCCAATAGAAATTTGTCCACTGGAGGCGATGGTGAACATTGGCCATCAAACTTCCTTATTGCGGCTATCAATAAATAATAATGGTAAATAAGTGATTTATTTTACATACATATAGATATATTTTTTTTTCTTTTGAACATTTGAGCTATTAAAACAAACTAACACATATATCACATACGTGAGCTTCAAATCCAAGACCTCTTTACTAATTGTC
>NW_021571888.1:0-529 GCF_001605985.2 Dendrobium catenatum
TCACTAGATCAACGGTCAAGATCCAGTCTTTCCGTGTATTGATCCGGCGTGTATTCAATCCGCGGCTTAAGTCGCAATCCGACTCGATCCTGGCCGCCAGTTCGAAACCACGGGATGAGCCCTCCGCCGTTGGATCTTGCTTCATCAAGATCGGACGGCGGGATTTGATCCTCGCCGTTGAATAGCATCGGCACTTGATCGGATGGCCCGCGACGCCTGCTGACTGGATTAAGTGATTGCCGCGTGGGTCCCAGCAGCCGCCGCGTGTTGAATACCAATGATTGGCCGCCGTTTCCGGCTGGCCGAATCAGAGAGTGCCATGTGGCCACTCAGCTGCCAGATCTAATTAAATGATTTTAAATTAAATTTAAAACCATTTAATTAACAGAAAACTTCAAAAAAATTATTAAAAATTAAATATTTTTCAGAAAATTAAGTATTATATATCAAACTGTTCATATTTTTAAGACCTTTAACTTAAAAATAGAATCATTTAAAAATAATATATATATTTTCAGAAATTTTAAAT
>NW_021571889.1:0-228 GCF_001605985.2 Dendrobium catenatum
TTTCAATAAGAGTACATTAGTGGTAGAGGAGGCCACATATGTAATATTTGATGAATCTTATAAATCTATTGAGTCTAAGTTAGAAGAAGAAGAAGAAGTGGTTAAGGTCACCTAAGGAGTAGAATCTATTGATCTAGAAAATAGAGTAGAACCTCAGAACTCATTACTTAGAGATTGGAGATATTCATATGGTCATCCTAAGGAGCGCATTATAGGAGATCCATCAGC
>NW_021571890.1:0-585 GCF_001605985.2 Dendrobium catenatum
GTTTAATTATTTAATTTATTAACTAATATCAATTTAAATTCACTCATTTAATTAACATAAAGTATTAAGATTAGACTAATCAGATATTTAAAAAGAAAATTAAAATTGGGTTAGTAAATGTAAATTAATAATTTTGTATAAACCGTATCAACACAATCGGATTTTGTTTAACATCTCACTTGATTAATTGAGTCTAATATAATTTAGACGTGCAATGAATTCTAAATAAAAAAATTTCATTGAAATTGAAAAGCAAGACGGATATTTAAACAAAAAAAAAAATGTCAAGACAAAAATATCTGGATCACTGATTTCAGAAATTTTTAAATATTAACATTTAAAGTTAAAAAAGTGTCAAGACAAAAATATCTAGCTTATGGCTAACATATGCAAAAATACAGATCTTAGAAAGCAAGTCAACCATGTCGATTTCTTCCTCTTCCTTGAAACAAAATCTAGAAGAGAGAAACAAAAGAAAGCCCTTTTCTATTTCATAGTAAAGCTTACCTTCCTCCAACTGAGCCCCCATTGATTATATTTTGGTTTGCTGCTTTGAATAGGTTAAAATCCACACAAGACGTGTAT
>NW_021571891.1:0-325 GCF_001605985.2 Dendrobium catenatum
ATATATTTAATGGACGACCGATATTGAATCACTTATTTACATATATTCTCTTCTCCTTCTTCTCTTCCTTCGGCCCCCCTTCACAAGATAAATGAGGGGTCTATTTATAGATTTCTTGAGTGACATGACCTGTAAATAGGTGAGAGATCAGGGGCGAATCGGTACTGGTTTGAATGGACGACCGATATTGAATCCCTTGATCGTGGACCGTTCCTCAGACATTTGAAGGTCTTAATGATGTCAGAATTCGGCGATCTTGGACTCGTTGGATTCTTCTCGTCGAGCCGCTTGATTCGACTAGAAGCACGTCATGTTTGAAAATCGT
>NW_021571892.1:0-206 GCF_001605985.2 Dendrobium catenatum
AACGCATACACATAAACTCGAACCCTGAACCTCTTAATTTGAAGCCTAAGCTCTCAACCAATAGGCCAAGGAGAGTTGTGTCTAGTTCCACAAATCCACAAGCGGAAATTTTAGAACCACAGGTGGGAGTTTTACTAGTGCAGGTGGGATTTTCAAATTTAACAAATAAATAAAAATTATTTTAAAAAATATTAATAATAATTCGA
>NW_021571893.1:0-394 GCF_001605985.2 Dendrobium catenatum
CCAGAGGCTGCACTTGTTCCAGCCTTTGGAACAGCCGATGCTTTCAAATCAAACGGCTGGGGGGGAAGCTGAGTGTGCGACCACCTTGAAGACAAAGACCGACCAGGGGAGCTACAATGGAAGGCCCAATGTTTTGGGGGACGAGCATACGGCTTTGGCCACAAAAGTGGATAAGTTTGCTGCTAATTCTGATAGTTTTAGGCGTTATCCTCTTCTGGATACAACCCTCACGTCCAAGATTGATTCTGGACTGTGCACCCAAACTATTTGTCGAAATGCCTCCAAGAGTCCGTCTACTCCTTGGATGCAAGAACAGGCCAACCGAACCTTGCCCAGGCCTGTGGGAGGTATGTCAAAGGGTTTGTTTGCCTGGAACAAAGTGCAACTAGTCCCC
>NW_021571894.1:0-240 GCF_001605985.2 Dendrobium catenatum
GGTGGTCAAATCTTAGAAACAAACTTTAAGTTATTCAGCTCTCGTTTGTTGAAACAAGATCAACAAACAATTTTTCTCTCCATTCACTTAACCCACGTTTAAGTGAATGATCACCCCTCTTTGAATACCAAATATTCATAGGTCTTCTACGAAATTTCGTAACTTTCTAAGTTACATTTTCTTCCTTCAACCCCAAAGTTGTGGGAAGCTTATCAAATCATTTGCTTATTGGATCACAAA
>NW_021571895.1:0-292 GCF_001605985.2 Dendrobium catenatum
GGGCTGGAGGGGTGCGCCTCTTGAGAGGCGGTTGCATTTTTTATTTTATTTTTTTTATTTTTTTGTGGACCCACAAAGAATTTTTTAACCCAAAAAATTCCGAAAAAAATTTAAGAAAATTTCAAAAAATTCAGAAAAATTCAGAAAAATGTGGGAAATTCGAAAATGCTGGAAAAATCTAGAAACTTCCCATCTTCTCTCAAAAAACCTATAAATAGGCCCCCGAGGCCTTTAGAAAAACTGTCCTTTCTTCTTTTCTCCTCTTTTCTTCTCTTCTCCCTCTGTCCTTACT
>NW_021571896.1:0-578 GCF_001605985.2 Dendrobium catenatum
ATATGAGTGTAGCACTCACACTGTTATGCACATAGCCCTTGCCTGAATTTGAAGTCGAGCATTTGTGCACTCTCAGCCCCCCTCGCTCGCAGTTTCGCTCGCGCAGGCATAGTCCCGCACGTGCCCCTCACCCACCCTTGCGCACTCCCGTGCCAAAAGTTCTGTTGGCATGCTGCGCTGCGCTCTCTCTCTCCTTATTTTAGTGTCGTGTTGGGTCAACCCAATAACCCGCACGGATCTAGCATGGAGGTTCCCTGTCGATATCCTTACTCGTGAAATCCGCCGACTATTCGGCGAGATTAACTAATACTATTAACAGTTGTATTAGATGGTCTAAATAGTAAAATTTCAATGTAAAATCCAACGTTTTCATAACCGGACCGGACCGGCCGGTTCAACCGGTTGAACTGTAACCGGCCGGCCCGCGAACCGGTCGGTCGGTCGGTTACAATTCAAATCAGAACCGGGTAATGCAAAAACCGGAGTTGGACCGCTTGAACCGCCGGTTCGACCGCCAAACCGGCGAACCGGTCCCGGTTTTGAAAAACCGGCCGGTTCAGAAAAAAGCGCCATCTTAG
>NW_021571897.1:0-218 GCF_001605985.2 Dendrobium catenatum
AATTAGACCTACTCATATTCTATTATTATAGTTATTATTGCATATTCTCACCACCATCTTATAGGATTTTCCCTTAAGTTTGAGGGGATGAGGATGCTTAGGTGGATGAGTGGCTTTACCCTTAGAGAGGATACAAAATGAGCATCTACGTGAAAAGGTTGGAGTAGCTCTAGTGGAATATAAGATTAGAGAGAGTCCCTTAGATGGTTGATCACATT
>NW_021571898.1:0-214 GCF_001605985.2 Dendrobium catenatum
TTATTTAAAGGGAAAAAGAGTACTTCATTAGAGCTATTCGGTTATAAACCCAAGCTATTCAAAGAACTACAAGGGCTAGGACTAGTGAAAGATCAAAGTAGGAGAAGGATTGCTGATCACAAGGTGAAGAACGATTTGAAGAGTTCTTCACAGAAGATTTCAGTAATATGATACTCGTTTTTCTCATCTCTATTTTCAAAGCCGTTAGAGACAT
>NW_021571899.1:0-742 GCF_001605985.2 Dendrobium catenatum
ACTTTTGTCCACTCGATCAGTACCGTTCCTCGTAGTCCATGCCAATAAAATAAAGAAGACAGGGAAATAGGGATTAGAAGTATTTTTAACAAATAATAATAAAATAATTGAAATTTACTGAAAATAAAAGACGTATCTTTCTTCGGACTTGAGCACTGACTTGGTTGAATATCCTTTTAGAACCTTTCTTTTTTGAAAGAACATTTTATATTTTTCCGATATTTATCCCGAGACATGAGAAATGAGTAAAAGGGGACATAGAAGAAGAATAGAGAGAGAAAGAGATAAAGAGAGAAGGAAAATTTTGCTTTTCAACATTTTCACTTTCATTTTCTAATTAAAACCCAACTAACTCACTTTCTAACACTTATACCTCTCACTGCTCAAAATACTTCAACTTTCAATAACTACACATTTAAAATAACATTCAACACACTTATACCTCACTTCTCATAACAATTCAACCTTTAACAAACACACTTTAAAACATAATTTGACATATACCTATTTATTTCTCACAATCTAACACTTTTTTTCACTTTTCTCACATTTCATCTTTTAATATAAACGTACACTTTTCACTCTCCAAAAAAAAACACAAAATTTACTTTTCAAAACCAACACACTTTACCCTTCAATTCTCCACAATTTCCTCTCTCAAAACATACACAAATTCCACCACATTTCCATATTTAAGCATTCTCACACTTACACATTTTATCTTTTCAAAATGAACATTTTT
>NW_021571900.1:0-652 GCF_001605985.2 Dendrobium catenatum
CATGGTTTGACCCTTAAATTCAAAATGGGATATAGACATATCCAATGAGATTTAGGGTGTGATTTTTGGTGTGCTGATGATGAGTAGGATAAGGAGTGTAGAGCCACTGATTTTGCCCCAATCCAAGCTTAGGATAGACCCCTATAGTGATTTGAAGGTGACTTAGAGCTCACCTTGGGTGGTTTAGTTAACCATCTTAGAGTATTCCATTTGAGGTCAAATTTGGTGAGTTTAGTCCTTAGGGTTAGGTGATCCTATGGTCCAAATTTCATCAAATTTGGAGTTCATTTGGTTCCCCAACTAGGAGCGTCAAAAATCCTTCTTAGAAATGGCCTTAACCCTAATCAATTGATAATGAACTATTCTTAATTTATAAAATCCATTAAGATGTCCATAATTGTCCCTAATTAATCCCCTAAACAATAAGAATTGAAACCCTCTTAAATTGATCTCTAGATTGGTCTTAGTTTTGTCCTTAGATAAAATCAAGGGTTAACCAATTTTAATTAATCCTAAAAATCTTAAAAATCCCAAAAGGGCTTTCACTTGTTGATCTGTCCTTAGGTCATTTATGGCCTTTGGAATTGATCCCAAGGAGTTTGGGACTCATTTGGTTTCAAATCCTTAAGCAGCCCCCTTGGTCGTAATAACT
>NW_021571901.1:0-220 GCF_001605985.2 Dendrobium catenatum
AGCGACAGCGTCAAATCGGACCTCCAAATGTTCGTTTAAAAAAAAAATTAATAATGACACTTTCAAAATATCTCTTTTGAAATTGAAAAGAAAAGACTTTTGATTATTAAGAAGATTTGAGATACACTAGTCTTAACCTCTTTTCCATTTTAACTTTCAAAAATGAGGAGGCTAGACCGTTGTGTTTACTTGGGATTTTCTTACAAGTTCCATAAGCCTT
>NW_021571902.1:0-546 GCF_001605985.2 Dendrobium catenatum
ATTCTCCTTCCCCCCTTTGTCTATTTGTTTCTCGTGCTTAGCTCTTGGGTTCCCGTGCCATGACTCCTTGGTTCTCACGGTGGCTATTGGTTTTCTGAGCTTGGGGGGTTTTCCCGTGGCTTTGGCGCCTTGGTTCCGTGCGGCCTCCTTGGTTCCCGCGGTTGCTCCTTCAGTTCCTGGCTGGGCTGTTTCCTGTGAATGAATGGGGGCTTTTCCATGGCTTTGGTGCTTCGTTTCCGGGAAGTGACTGTTGTCTTTTCATATTCCCTATTTAAATAAGCTTTTAAATTAATGTTGTGGCTATTTGTATTCTCCTCTCATGCTTATATATAGGAGTTGTTTGTAATGTTTTAGAGTAATGTTAAGTGAATGAAATGTTATTTTTGGAAAAGCTATAACCTGCGGGTTTTAAAAAAGTTAAATGAAATTTTAGCTTACAACTCCTATATATAAATAAATCAATTTTGGCCTCCCTCGAGTTTACAAGCTCAATCAATTTGAGCTGAAATTTTAGTTCATTTATTGAACTAAGGGTTAGCTCATTAT
>NW_021571903.1:0-253 GCF_001605985.2 Dendrobium catenatum
GGTGTGGTGATTCGAGATAGTTATGGCAATTTGTTAACTGCAGCTGGCTGGAATATTTGCCATTGGGATTCAACACAGGTTGAGATGATGGCTATTCAATTCATTGGAAAGCTTATTAGAGATTGGATGAGTGATCTTCAAGGAATTATAGTAGAGGGTGATAATGCTTCTGTAATCAAGTTTATACAGGATTTCAAGTATAAGGAAAGATTGAGGCAGCAATCGGCAGAATGGGATAAATGGGGCTGGTTGT
>NW_021571904.1:0-233 GCF_001605985.2 Dendrobium catenatum
TAATAACGAACATAAAAATTTATAGTGGTTCAATGAACTCAACCTATATCCACTCCTCGGAGGAGCCTTATGAGTAATGCACTAAACTCAGTGACTCTCCTTTTGCTCCCATAGCATGGCAGAGAATCCTTTACAAACCTCCTTTTCCCTAACAATGGTGAGGCAAAGAACCCGACTCCTTTTGCTTCATCCTGAAGCAAGCAGAGAACCTTGATCGATTGTTGAAGTAGATC
>NW_021571905.1:0-233 GCF_001605985.2 Dendrobium catenatum
AAATGGTGGAGGCAAAAGGTTCACTGGATTACTGGAGCAAATTTTTTTTGCAGTGTGACTTCAGACATATTTGAGTTGATCAACAAAGCAATTCTCGTGGTTCCTGAAGATTTCCCCAAGGAATTTAATGCCCGAAGATATATGATTGCGGAGAAGCTCTACACCTGCCATCTTTCTCTTAATAATGAAGATGCTAAATCTCTCAAGGAGGTGAAAAAAGACTCCAACTCCAA
>NW_021571906.1:0-351 GCF_001605985.2 Dendrobium catenatum
CAGCCTTCTAGCTGTTCCAGGGACATGTGGCACCAACTGGAGAGCTCATGAACCGATCCCAACCATCCAATCCAGCCCAGGCCGTTTGAATAGAGGAAAGGTGACTTTTGAGAGATTGGGATCAAGGTAGCTTCTCTCACTAACCCCAGCCTCCCAGAGCGAGTTCCTGTTTCGTTTTAGCTCCTAAAGGCCTCCTCTACCTTCCCACTACAAAATCCATGTGGTTGCACGTCACCGGCGGCGAGTTCTCCGACGAGTTCACCACCTAGTCCGTCCCAAGCTTGTAGTAGTCGATCCAGGCGTGTTCGAGCTCAGTTTTGCGCTGGGGATCTACACTTGGACAGTCTACAA
>NW_021571907.1:0-216 GCF_001605985.2 Dendrobium catenatum
TTTGGCATGTCCCTATGGTATACGACATAAATTTTAGTGTATTTCAAGATCCATAACTCCTAAAATTAAAAATATTTTCATAACATGAAAACCATTAAATATTTATAGCTCATACCACTGAACATGGCATTTTGTTATTTTAACCTTTGAGACCTCTTAAAATTTATTGATCATGATCATCATCACCAAAATTATGAATTAAAGTAATAATGAATC
>NW_021571908.1:0-203 GCF_001605985.2 Dendrobium catenatum
AACTGTAGAGGCAGAGCGTCAAGTGACCGAGCAAAGTAACAAACTCGCGATTCCCGAATCCGAAGGCTTCATGTAGGTGACCAGCAAGGCGACAATCAACAACCATAGAAAGCAGAAGCATGGGCAGATCGCACAGGTGTCACAGGCTATAGGTATTTCTAACTTTGAGTTTTTTTTTTCTTTTGTTATTGTTGTGGTGATTC
>NW_021571909.1:0-1088 GCF_001605985.2 Dendrobium catenatum
TAAAAAGTACATTAAATAAAAGATAACTATGAACTAAGACTTAGCTAATAATGAGCTAACTCTTAATTCAATAAATGAACTAAAGACCAGCTCATAAATGAGCTAAAATTTCAGCTCAAATTGATTGAGCTTGTAAACTCGGGGGAAGCCAAGATTGATTTATTTTGGACATGAGTTAACCCCCCCTTTGTCTACATCAGGATATAGATTAGTATTGGGTCCAGAAGGGGAGATTAAAAGCTAAGGTGAGATCAACCACTCAATAATACCATGTTAGAGGAAAATCTCCTATTCTGTTATTGATTGAATATAAGAACCAAAATAACAGCCAATGACCTGAATACAATTGGAATCAATAAAAGGACGAGCATATCCACATAAAACATATATCCCTAACTAGAATTTCCTAATATATTCTGTATAGTATTGATGAGGTCATCGATAGGAGATTTCGGCGCGTCTATCAGAGACGACCACGGAGATCGACGGCCATGATTGCTAGCCTTTATTTTTAATTTTACTTGTACCATCAGTTTTCATATTATGCTTTTATTTTCGTAGTTTCCCATTTTACCCCTGAGGGTAGTAGTTGCTTTTGTAGCCCCAAGGGGTATTTTAGACTTTTGCACTTTATTTTCTTTGGGACCTATTTATATGGCCATTGTATCTTGTATGAGGGATTATTGAATTATTGAATGAAAATTTTGTTTTGTGTTCTCTTTGTGAGTGCCAAGATTTGGATCTCTTAGTGAGTTCCATTAGAGATCTCTTAGTGAGTTCTCGAAATCGTTACATGCTTCCCTCATCTTCTCTATCTTCGACTCCCGTACACAATACGCAACCGTGGGAAGGAGCCGAATTTCCTTGAAGCAAGTTTCCCCCTTGGAGCCCAACCGCCGACCACCCTAGGCCCGCCGGCCAGCCACCTTGCCACCGGCCATCCACCCTCCCTCTCCACCACTTCTCCTCATCTCCTCCCCAACTCATTGAAATTTGAATTTTCAAATTCCACTCTCTTTCCAAATTTGGAAATTCTATTTTTGGAAAGTTCTTGAATAAATCCGAAAATAAATTTACATGAAATTGGA
>NW_021571910.1:0-270 GCF_001605985.2 Dendrobium catenatum
AGGGCAAAACCGAAATTGTGGAACCCTAGGGCGTATTAATTTGGTATCAGAGCTCTCGATCCTAGACGGCATGGCATCAAAGAAGGTAGAAGTTTTGGAGGGGGAAATGGGCCAATTGAAAGAGGAAGTGGGTGAGAAAATTTCTTCGTTGGAGGGAAAATTCTCAACCCTAGAGGAGAGATTTGGGGGAATGGAAGAGATGATCCGGAAATTGTTAGAAGACCAAGTTGTTTCATCAAATCCTAAGGAAAAAGGGAAATCTCCAGTGAC
>NW_021571911.1:0-206 GCF_001605985.2 Dendrobium catenatum
AAGGACGAGCGAGACGGCCTTCGCCGCTCCGGTACTCGTCGGCACGATGTTCAAAGCAGCCGCCCGCGCGCGCCGGAGGTCACGGTGGGAGGCGTCTAGCAGCCGCTGGTATCAGTTCACCGTCAATTTGTAAGTAATTAGGGTACAATATCAAGCTTCTAAAAAATTAAAAATTAAATAAAAAATTTATATATTTATATATTAAA
>NW_021571912.1:0-221 GCF_001605985.2 Dendrobium catenatum
CTTAAGGCTGATCCTTGATGTAATCCAACTGAAATAAGAAAATTCTTGGTCAAACCACCTTGTGTTTGAACACAAGTAATAGTTCCTGACTACATATCTTTAATGACTTGAATATAAGCATTATTAAGCCCTTTCTTACGTAGAACTCTCCATAGCATCTCTTGGAATTTTATTAAATGCTTTATCTAAATCAATAAAAATCATATGTAGATCCTCCTTAT
>NW_021571913.1:0-683 GCF_001605985.2 Dendrobium catenatum
TTTTGCAGGATGTAAAGTGGATAGAAAAACCACTTATGGAACTTGTCAATTCATAAGAAAGTCTTTAGTCTCCTGGTCTAGCATAAAACAAAACTTTGTTGCTCTTTTAATTGATGAAGCTGAGTACATTGTTTTAGAAAGTTGTCTAGTCAAAGTCCTTTAGTTAAAACAACAAGTACTGGATTTAGGATTACCTATAGGCACCATCTCTATTTTTTGTGATAACATTAGTGCCATATGCATTTCTAAGAATCCTATCCAACATTCACGGACTAAGTACATTGACATTAGGCATCACTTTATTAGAGACCATGTGACTAAGGGAGACATTGAGTTACATCATGTGGAGACTTAGAATCAACTGGATGACATATTTACTAAATCACTGGCCTTCAACACTTTCAGTAAATTAAGGACCAGATTGGGGGTGATTGACATTAATGCATGAACTTAATTTGTACTGATCTCTTTGCTGCAGTTTTCTCGTTATTTTTTATTAGGTTTTGTTTTGCTTTTGGTACTTTATTTTTCAAATCATCGCTGAATTGATATCTTATGCCTTATTTTTTATTTTAAAAATTTGTAGTCAATATTTTACATCTCTTAATCTACTAAAGGGTAAAAAACACCGTTGATTATGTCTCTTTCTCTAACCAATTTTGGTGGTAAAAATTTCTTTTCTA
>NW_021571914.1:0-221 GCF_001605985.2 Dendrobium catenatum
CGAATAAAGAAAAGCGAGGGGAGGCCGGGGCCGAATTTTCGGAGCCTACAGGCGCATAACGCACGGAGCGGTGCGCGTCATTTTGAACATGTTGCAAATTATAAGAGAATTATAAAATAATAAGGATGAATATGAAATATCATTAAATTGAAAGACAAACTATCATAATAACAAGCAAACA
Organism: Dendrobium catenatum; assembly: GCF_001605985.2. NCBI lineage: Eukaryota > Viridiplantae > Streptophyta > Magnoliopsida > Asparagales > Orchidaceae > Dendrobium > Dendrobium catenatum. The sequence continues at coordinate 182 of NW_021571914.1, forward strand.
ATAACAATACAAATAAATAACAATCCAACATAATTTCAAG
>NW_021571915.1:0-241 GCF_001605985.2 Dendrobium catenatum
GACTCTTCCCACTCCCAATCGTAAGATCATTCTACCTTGCTTTTTTCACCTTCTTCATCTTTCCCACAATCTGATTTCAGTTTCTTCTTTAACTACCAATAATAATCTTTCTGTCTTATTTGACAAATCCGATTTTCATATCAAGGATCCATAGACAAATTCAACAATTCTTTCAGGCCCTTGTAGAGATGGTCTCTACCATTTTCATCAAGCTTCAAATAACAATGTTCGTTGTCAAGCT
>NW_021571916.1:0-202 GCF_001605985.2 Dendrobium catenatum
CAAACATTGCACAATATTTATAAAATGAATGTTTGTGCTTAAAAATAAGGACTGAACAATTGTCAAGGAAACTTCGATCATATACCAAATATAGGATGTCAAAATGGGTTTTTGGGTTGGGTTTGAGACTAACCCAAAAATGACCCGTCGTTATTTGAACCGACACAACCCAACTTGACTTAAACTCGACTCGATTTTGGAA
>NW_021571917.1:0-314 GCF_001605985.2 Dendrobium catenatum
ATATTTTTTTTAGAATTTTTTTAACTTAAAATTTTTTTTGTACTAAGTTATTTTAGAAATTAGCAAAAAATTATCTAATTTGATTGCGTGAAGTTTGAATTTTTTTTCTTGAAAATAATTTTTTTTTAAACTTAAGTTCGACATTAGTATTGATTTTGAAATAGATTTTTTTTTTGTTTAAAACGAGGGAACTATAAAAAAATTTCATTTAGTTTATAAATTTAGATTTTGTTTGGGATTATTTTTTGTTGCATTAAAAAATTAAGAAAGTTGTCTCAAATTAAGTCTTAAATTAGATAATTGCTACGAAGAAT
>NW_021571918.1:0-212 GCF_001605985.2 Dendrobium catenatum
GTTATTCATTTTTTAAGTTTCAACTTAAAAAAAAAAAAAAAAAGTTATGATCCTCTGGACTACACCTGTGTTGAAATGGTAGATTTCTGAGTACTTAATGAAATGCTGCCATAACTTGACTCATATGACTTGGAAAATGAGATATATAAAGAGGATGTAATATTAGTTGATGAAGAACAAAACATACCATCCACTCGGCCTAGACATAGTAA
>NW_021571919.1:0-679 GCF_001605985.2 Dendrobium catenatum
CCCATTTTATATATTATAGAGATAGAGATTATGAAAATTCTTATCATTTATTTGAAATTTTTTAACGAGAAATTTTAAAAAAAGTAGTGATTTTTACATTTTAAAAAATTTAATTTGACATTTAAAAATAGTACTTTAGTTCAATTAAAGCTTCAAAATATTGTTATATATATTCTCTAATAATTTAGTTAATTTTTGAAAGTATGAAATTTTGCTAAGTACGATTTTTGTTACCTTATGTTATGATATTTTGGCACTTTCTGAATTAAGCTCAATTATACTTTGTTTACTATAATGCATTGAAAATGAATGTGAGTATGTGGTTTATCTGACCACTATTATTATTATAATACTGTGATAATAATTTGTGTGTGAGAAAAAAATAAGTAAATATTGGTTTTTTACTAGTGTTGGCTAGTGACTGACTTACCTATATAAAATGGTGAACTGGCATACTTTCCATTAAATACTATGGTTCGATTTTATCCTCTACTGATTCACGTGATACTAATTGGGAGTTAAAAGGAGATGATTACTATGCCAATGAGCAAAGACAAACGACTCTATTTACTGAGCTAACAATTTAATTACTAATACTGATATAATACTCAACAAACATTGATGAAGCCAAGATTTCTTACTTATTTGGTGTGACTACTAAAATGTATGATATTGAGGT
>NW_021571920.1:0-1015 GCF_001605985.2 Dendrobium catenatum
AGCTACTATGAATCAAAATAATCCTAGAAGATTTAAATGTTAAGTGGGATGAGCCCATGAAGCTACATTGTGATAACAAATCAGCAATCAGCATAGCCCACAATCTAGTCCAGCACGACAGGACCAAGCACATAGAAGTGGACAAACATTTTATTAAAGAAAAACTAGACAGTTGTCTAGTAAGTGTTGACCATGTATCATCAAAGGATCAACTTGTAGATATCCTTACTAAAGGATTGGATAGTTCTGCCTTTCTCCGAATGATTGACAAGCTGGGAATGATGGATCCATATTTCCCAGCTTGAGGGGGAGTGTTCTCAATCTCACGATCCAAAAAGAGATTCATGGCTGTGAACAGTAATCCTTGGGAAGACTACCTGGATTATATTAATTCCTTCCATAGTTGATTTATTGATTTAGGAATAATTGTATTCTCATTATTATAGAGTTATTTGTTTCCTTATTAATACACCTTGTATAGATCTATAAATAGGGAGTGGATTGCATAATAAAATTTAAGCTTTTCCCTCTCAAATTCTCAGTTTTAAAAATTATTATTATTATTAAAAAAAGAAGAATACAAAAATGTTGCCTCCATCTTTATGCCCTCTTGCCTCGACTGGTGTGTCGGGCCGGCAAACCACCTATGCACGCCTTTGTTGTGCGTGATAAGAGGGAACCCGGTGCGACTCCTACGACGAGGTAAGCGAGCGACCCACCGCCCTCCTGCCTCGACATGCGCGTCGAGCCGGCAAACCACCTATGCACGACTTTATTGAGCGTGGTAGGAGGGAACCCGGCGCGACGCACACGACGAGGCCAGGTAAGCCTGGTGCACTCTTTTCTTAGCATGACCGGAACAATTCATAAGCACCCCCGAGCGGTGGGAAAGCAAATTGCTCTTTTCTTGTAACAGGTACCGAAGACCCCATGCACGCCTTTGTTGTGCGTGGTGGGAAGAAAGATCACGGCCACGGCGTCCTCGAAAGAGGGCACCTACCATGCACGCCTTTAT
>NW_021571921.1:0-366 GCF_001605985.2 Dendrobium catenatum
TAAGCAACTGGAGTACCTGTAGAATTTATATAAAATTGTTGATTAATTAGCCCCCTTTTTCTGCCTTGCACGAGTGTGTCCACCTGCAAAAAATTCCATGAACAACCAGATCGCTCCTAACCTACGGGTAATCTAATCGTCAAATCAAATCACATCATAAAGTGCAGTAAAAGTAAGTAGATAAACATACCAACAATTATACAACCAGCATGCAATGAAACTCGAGAAAAAGCCCGTTACAGTGCAGTAAGAAAATAAACACCGGCCTAACTTAAAACTTGAGTCGGTTGTCCTAGCAAACAAATTTAAGTGTGTGCAATAGGTTATGTGGTTTTGATATATCCTAGGTCAATTATTGGCTAAAGT
>NW_021571922.1:0-225 GCF_001605985.2 Dendrobium catenatum
ATAACCATAACATTTGAAAGTGCAATATTAACTTTATTAAAGTTCATAAACTTAATTTAAATGCAAATACCTACCTCACAAATATCGCAAACCACACCGACGCTGCTTAAGCTTGAGGCGTCCTTTTAGTCGGCACATAATTATAAAAGCAAACATTGTGAACCTTAATCATAACATATTTTCATCAAAAGATTAATTTAATTTCTATTTTTTAATTTAAATAAT
>NW_021571923.1:0-314 GCF_001605985.2 Dendrobium catenatum
TATATGCTACAAAATTCATACATTACAAAAAAATTTAGTATAGTACGAAGAAAACACTTAAAACAAGACATGATAAACAAAGAACCTTTACAAACACCAATCACTCAAGATTCGATAACATGCTACCAGTAAAAATAAAAACATAAAATATATAACTAAAGAAAGAAAAATAAATAAAAATAAATAAAATAAAGACACACAAACATACAAACTCTAAAAAATAATCTAAGAAAATAAACAAACACACCAATACATTAGAAAACAAATTTACAGATATTCAATTTAAACATTTAGATTAATTACACCTAATTTTG
>NW_021571924.1:0-217 GCF_001605985.2 Dendrobium catenatum
GTGATTTTGTTCCGGCGGCCCAGACCGCCGGAAAACCTCCGGTAAAAGCTCTAATACGAGCCCCCTCGCTCCGCTCATTTCATTTTCACGCTTTCCTTCTCTCTCTCGGTCGCTCGCTCTATCGTGTCCTCCGCTCGTCTGATCAACCCCCGACGAAGGAACTCTGACTGCCGACCCCATTCCGACCGCCGCCGACGAGTTTACTCCGACGCCCGAC
>NW_021571925.1:0-337 GCF_001605985.2 Dendrobium catenatum
CACAATTTACACAGGACTTGCCAGAGTTGGCATTTACACATCAAACAGAGGAGTAACTACAAAGTTTGTGAGCCTAAGGGGAAGTAACACCCGCATCGTGCCCTCCCGCAGTGTCTTCCACAACAACGTCAATTACCGAATCCAAAGGAACTCCATTCCCCGCTGCCATGCCCAGAACATCGTTACTCCATACAGCTAAATTCGAGCTAACCTCTAAGGAACAAGATTGTCTTGGCATAGCTGCATCCACGTCAAGCATCTCCTCCCCTTCTTCCTGATGATCCACAGAAGGATCACACTCTTCCACCTCCATCAAAGATTCCACTGAACTGAACGT
>NW_021571926.1:0-327 GCF_001605985.2 Dendrobium catenatum
AATCCAGCTAGCTTATCACAGGCCCTTTGGTTTGTAAAGCTGTGAAATCATTCTTCTCTAAGGGGTACATTCCTAACAAAGTTAAGGCCACTATTATCGCTTTGATCTCAAAATCTGTTCATGCCTCCAATATTTTGGACTTTAGACCTATTGCTATTTGTAATGACTTTTATAAGATAATATCCAAAATATTGGCTTTAAGGATGAAGATATTATGTCGACTATCTTTGGGGAAAATCAAGTTGGTTTCATTAAAAATCGTATTACTACTAATAATATTCTTCTTGCTTCTGAATTGCTTTTGGAATTCAAAAAGTCGGCTAAAAG
>NW_021571927.1:0-258 GCF_001605985.2 Dendrobium catenatum
TTCTGTACTTGGCAGAATTTGTTACAAATCAAGTGTGTAGATTAATTGGTTTGTTAGAAAGTAGAGGCTATGATTAAATTAAATCTGTAAAAAGCTGTACATATAAGATGGCTCTCTTATAATTGAGTACTTATCACCATAATTCAAATCATTTGATGTCTTTTCCATTATTTTACTTCTTAAGCGATGCGACAGACCTTCTGGTTCACAAATGAAGATTCTATTTTTCTTATTTCTACAGCCTCTTATTCAAACAAG
>NW_021571928.1:0-541 GCF_001605985.2 Dendrobium catenatum
CAGCCTCAGAAATCCACAAAGAAGGTAAACCTCGGAATGATCCATGACGAAGATCAGGAAAAAGCTCCGAAGAGGAAGAACCAGAGAGAGCCTCAACAAAAGACCTAGATTTAAACGAGCTATCCAAAAAACCAGGGTCCTCAACCCGACGAACAGCCATCCAGCCGCAAAGGGCCGGAGGAGATGCCCGGGTCAAAAAACAGCGAGAGGAAAGCAAAATTTATAAAAACAGAGAAGAGAAAACTCCCCTGCAGAAACCGGACGGAAGACAACGCCGCCGAGCATCAGCAGCCACCGCCGACACGGAAAGGCGAAACCCTAGCAGAGCCGGGAGCGAGAGCGAAATTTTGACTTGTAAAAAATAAAAAAATAAAATAAAGAGAGTTGTAGACGTTGTTTACCTTAATTTGTTCTTGTATTCTTAATTGGGATAATAAAAGTTATATAATATTATTCCTCTTTCTCTCTCTCTCTTTCTCTCTCTCTCTCTTCTCTCTCTCTACCTATTATCACTAATAGGTTCCCCTTAAGCCTAGCTACC
>NW_021571929.1:0-294 GCF_001605985.2 Dendrobium catenatum
TAAAACTGATCAATAAACCAAATAAACTTTTTTTTTTCAAAAATATTAAACCTGCACAGTTTTTTTATTATTTTATAAAAAAATTCTAATTAAAAAATTAGAAAACTGTTCAGAACGAAATTTAATACATTCAAAATATCCTGATTAACACATTTGCTACATGTCACGTAGTAGTTTTGTTTCCTCAGCTATAAATCATAAATCCAGTAGATTCAGTACCATTGAGTATTATGAGGCATGGGAATAAAAATAATAATTAATTTAGCTAGCCATGCAGCTCCTCTTTATTATTAA
>NW_021571930.1:0-270 GCF_001605985.2 Dendrobium catenatum
TTTTGTGAAGAGATTGAGGTTAAATAGTATCCTTATTTCTTCCATTATTTTTGGGTGATGGCTACTTGCCAACCTAAAATATCTTTAGGAGATTTTGTATTTGGTAGTAGGGAACTTGAACTAATTGGACTTTTTTTGTGTATTATTATAGCTCTTCGTAGCATCAGAGAGTAGGAGGTCCCTTTAAGGTCCTTTTAATTTATCATTTAATCAACGCGTAGGCCCCTCCATGGAATGATTTATTGAATGAATGTGTGCATTTGAAGGATC
>NW_021571931.1:0-373 GCF_001605985.2 Dendrobium catenatum
GTTGGGATCTCATTTGGAGCAAAATCACAAAAAGGGGCTTTAATTAAGGATTTTCAATAATTCAATAAATAGTCAAAACTTCAAATATTCATAACTAATCAAAGAAAAATCCAAATCAGTCAAACTCACTTGCATTCAACTCATAATAATTCCTAATATTTATTAAAAATATCAAAATTCCAGAAATTTTTCAAATTCAAAAAGTTAACAGACCGGTCAAACATAGGTCAAAACTAGTTCAAAACTTCAAACCTTTGTAATAAAATATAGAAAAATCTGATTTCAACGTGCTTACTATCTAACTGATTGTAGTAAGGTCTAGTATTTAATAAAATACAAACATTCCAGAAAACACTCTTAATCAAAAATTCAA
>NW_021571932.1:0-307 GCF_001605985.2 Dendrobium catenatum
TTTGAATGCATATGAATGTGACTATCTGATTATTGATACTGAAAGACAAGTGGAACCTGGTTGAACGTTGGTTGGAGATTAACTTGACCTGTACAGGATGGTGGGCCGACGGGCTTTCCTTTAAACAATTGATTATCGATATAACGATTGGGAGTCATAAGGAGTTTAATATGCCGACAGGCGGCCGACGGGCGGTCGACGGGCACAGAGTGATGACTCTTATTGAAACCAACGTATGTATATCTACAACAGCAATATGGATTCTACAACTGCACTATGGATTTCTACAACAGCACTATTGATAATA
>NW_021571933.1:0-203 GCF_001605985.2 Dendrobium catenatum
AATATAGTTGATGTACATCAAAACACTTGTAAAAATCTTATGTTTTGTATCTCTAAAGTAAGCTTACGAATTTGTAAAAGCCCTTTGAAATATTTGGTAGTTTATAGAAACTAGAAATTTGTTGGGTAATAGTTACATTTCTTATGTCTTAAATCCACGCTCTCAAATCGTAAACCCATGTTATATTGTGATGATATCATGCT
>NW_021571934.1:0-248 GCF_001605985.2 Dendrobium catenatum
TATAATCACACTCTCTCATCTCAGACTCAAGAAAATAAAAAATAAAGATTTATTAACTTTATTATATGAATTATGTCTTGAAGTCTTTAGTACTCTAGAGTATATATATATATTTTTGAAATATTAGCATACACAAAAATAAAGAGAAATATCCAGTACATGCTAGGAGAACCAATAAAATTATCATAATAATAATATTTTGCTAACATAAAAAATCACAATGTCTATCTTTATTCCTAAGTTGCAAT
>NW_021571935.1:0-244 GCF_001605985.2 Dendrobium catenatum
GTTTAATATTTGATTAATTAATAATTAAATATAATATTATTATATAATTATTATATCTTGGTACATTCGCAACTATAAATAGATATAGAGTTTAGTGTCCTAGCATTATATGAAGATCCAACATATAGACAAAAGAGAGAAAGAGTTAAAATAGTCATAAGAGATTTCAAGATTTTTATGTGAAAAATCCTAAAAGGAGGAAAAACCACAGGCCAAACATAGTTAAAATGATTCTATTTGTGTT
>NW_021571936.1:0-391 GCF_001605985.2 Dendrobium catenatum
ATGAGTGGTATAAATGAAATATATGAGTGGTAGGAAAAAAATATAAGTGGTATATTTGATATTAAAGTAATATAGGGTGGTATGCATATAATATTAAAGTTTTAGGTGTCAGATATGTAAATATGATGTTATAAAGTGGTATGTATGTAATCCCTTCCTAATGTAAATCTGAGGGATTTGTGATTATAAAATAGAGTTTAAGACTTGTAAAAAATCCATCAACTAAAAAACCCATATAATTAATTATAAATTATGCACTTGCAGGACATTGGATCATATCAAACTTGAACAAAATTAATCACGCTTTCAACTCAATAACAAGTTAGAGGAAAGAAATCACCAAAGATATTAGCCTTCCCCCACTTGCTCAATAAGTAAAATGACAGAATTA
>NW_021571937.1:0-259 GCF_001605985.2 Dendrobium catenatum
TGCTGAAGAACATATCGACTGTGGTGGAAGCCCACCACTTACCTGATAAGTTGTGGGGCGTGCGACTACGCCACGCGACCTTCCGGGTCCATACAGAGCGACGACTACATCAATTGATGCAAGAACAGATGGACTATCAAGTGACACCGTCACCATTGCAAGCCAATGAAGATCTTTCCATGTTGGCCATTTCGGTTGTGGAGGCAAGCAAGAGGAGGTTTGGTGGAGATTACAAAGGCAAAGAAGTTGCGTGGTCACT
>NW_021571938.1:0-297 GCF_001605985.2 Dendrobium catenatum
AATTACTCTATTGAATACTTGTAAGAAGGAAAGGTCCGTTTTTGTACCTTTGCTCATCTTCAAATCAATCGAATCTTGAAGCATCTTTATTATATTTACATTATCTCCTTCAATGATTATTCCATTATATTCACAAAACCAATTTTGGATGTAGTTTCCAAAGGCCATGATAGCTTTGAGTTCAAGGTGTGCAATATCCCAATGTATAAGCTTTTTTCCATAAGCATAAAGTAATCTCCCTTTGCAGTCTCTAAGAATTCCAGCTATACCGGCCATGTTATTTACAGCAAGAGTAGC
>NW_021571939.1:0-2848 GCF_001605985.2 Dendrobium catenatum
ATCTTAAATTTGAAGATGTTTGGACATCTTTTTCGGCTTCTAAAGCTGTAGTTCTTAAAGCTTGGAACAAACAAGTTACTGGAGATGCAATGGAAGTCATTAATGTTAAATGTAAGAGAGCTTTGAGAGCTCTTAATTTTTGGAGCAAGAAAAAACTGAATAAATTTCAGCAAAATAAAGATGTTTTGAAAAAGGAAATTGAAAAATTGCAGATGGAAGAATCCGTGGGGAATGGTCTTTCCAATGATAAGCTGCTGCTGTTAAGGACAAAAATTCATGATTACAATGTAAATTTGGCACGTCTCAGTACATGGTGGAGACAAAGATCAAAATTGGAGTGGATACAGGAAAATGATATGAATACCAATTTTTTTCAATCGTTTGCTAATGGAAGAAGAATTGGAAATTCGATTTTTCAGTTGAAGGATGATGGAGGGAACTTGACAGAGAAGCAGAACGAAATTGAAGATATATTAATGAAGTTCTATTGCAAGAAATGGAAAAGTAGATGCTGCAATTTAAATGATTGGCCTCCTGTATTGAAGACTCTATCTAAACAAGATTGCAAAGTACTAGATGAGGATTTCTCTTTTGCTGAATAGAAGATGTTATTAAAAACAGTGGATCAAATATTTCTCTTGGGCTAGATGGTATTACATACTCATTCTTCAAAAGCTATTGGTACATAACCGGTAATGATGTTTGGAGAGTTGTTTAGCATTTTTTGGTGACAGGGAGGCTTTGTTCAAAATTAAAGGAGTCATAGGTAGTTCTTATTCCTAAAGTGCTTAATCCAGTTACTCCATCTGAATTCCATCCCATAAGCATGTGTAATACTTTATATAAAGTTATTGCCAAAATTTTATTAAACATATTATTGAAGGTGGTTGGGAGTCTTATTTCAGAAGAACAAGCTGCTTTCTTAAGAGGTAGATCCCTTTGAATCATATTCTTTTAGCTCATGAATTGTTGAATAAGCTTAGGTATTCAAAAACAAAGGAAGGATGGGTGGTGATCAAGCTTGATATGGAACAAGCCTATGATAGTATGGCTTGGCAAACATTGAGGATGATATTGAAAAGCATGGAATTTCCTAGCAGATTTTATAATCTATTAATGGAATGTGTGGAACATCCTGAATTTTTTATCATGATTAATGGTAACATTTCTAAGGGGATCCAAGCAAGTAGTGGATTTAGGCAAGGTTATCCACTTTCTCCAAACTTGTTTATCCTTTGTGCTCAAATTTTGTCAAATGATTTTTGGCATAAAGGAAGGAATTTGGGAATAAAAATTTCTGCAAATGCCCCTAGAATATCCCATCTTTTGTATGCAGATAATATTCTCTTGTTCTCCCAAGCTTCATTGTGCAGTATGATGAAATTCAAAAAAAATATCTCGAACTTTTGCTTCAGAACAGGACAATATATTAATAAACAGAAATCAACAATTTTATTTGGATAATTTGTTAAAAGGAAAAGGAGATACGTTACTTCAAAACTTTGGGAATTCAAATCAGTGAACGAATTGACTTACCTTGGCATAATGATGGCATTAAGAAGAATGGTTGTTACATATTACAACTACATTCTTAAGAAGGCAGCTTCAAGACTTAATGTTTGGGGTAATAAGTTGATCTCCTTAGCTGGAAGATTTGTCTTAATAAAATCGGTATAGGCTGCATTACCGGTTTTTGTGACTACTCATGCATGGATTCCAGCTAGTATTCTTAAAAAAATGGATAAAATGGCTAGAAGCTTTATTTGGGATATACAAGGAGGAGCTCATGGTTTACATTATATGTCTTGGGAAAAAAATTGCAAAAGCTAGAAGGAAGGAGGACAAGGCATTCATTCCATGGAATCTATGGCAGGGCCTCTTAGAGCAAAGTTTTCATGGAGTTTCTTAAAGAATGAAGAAACTTTACTTAATAAAGCTTTGTTAGCAAAATATGGTCCTAAATTATGGGAGGACAATAACAAATGCAATAAATCTACCACTTAGAAGATTATTGATAATGTAGCTCAATCTCTTTTCCCGATCTTTAAATGGAAGATTGCTAAATGTAACTCTTTAGACATTTTAAAAGATGTGTGGATTCTAGATAGATGTCTAGAGAAGTGGCCGAATTTTATTGCTATTGGACACTTTGAATTCTCGTCTCTTGATAAATTTATAGAAGATGGTTTTTGGAAGATAAATCTTCTTAAATTCTTCTTTGGAGAAGCTCTTGTGGATCTTATCTTGCAAATTGATATTTTACCCAGTCAATTCGAAGATAGATTCGAATTAAAGTATAAATTCTCTAGTAAAAGCTTATTTGCAATGGCTTCCTGTTCTTATGAAACGGAAAGTACATCTGTTGACTATGGTAAATGGCTTAAAAAATTCAACTAAACTCTAGAGTTGAATGTTTTTGGTGGAGGCTCTTCAATGAAGCAATTCCTACTAATGGGTTCCTAATGTACCGGAGGATGCTGGATCATTGTTTATGTCCCAGAGGTTGCAATGAAACGAAAAATTCGGATCATTTTATGGTCCATTACTTTAAGCTGGATCAAGCTATTGAGGTTCTTAAGAAATGGGGAATTCCGGTGCTAGTTTTCTCCTCATTTGGTGAATGTAAAGAGAAATTGGGATGGTTTTCTATGGCAAATAAATTCATTGCTAAAATTTATTGTTCTTTAGTCTATTTTTCTTGGAAAAGTAGAAACTTAATTAAACATGGTATGCAAGAGTTGAGTCTATCTTTTATAGTCTTTAATGCCATCAGTTTTGCTTCTAATTCAAATTCAAATCTATTCTTGGATTACTGGGGTGCTAACCAGCCAGATAGGCTTTTTTCTCA
>NW_021571940.1:0-308 GCF_001605985.2 Dendrobium catenatum
TGAGATATTTCATCCTAATTTAATTTAAATCCAATAGGCAATGATTTGGAAAGTTTCCTAAAATAGGAATGATATTTTATGTAACTTTTCAAATTTAAATAAGTTTGAATTTTGAAAAGTCTTGAGTTACCTAAATTACCCAATCCCAATTAGGAAAGGAATCAATGTAAGCAATGATGGAAGAGAGGAGGGGGGCGGAATAGAGCTGGTGACATGAAGGGTCTTGGTGGGGTTTTTCGGCGGGGTGAAGGGGAGAGGAGTTCGGTGAGGGTGGAGGCTTGACCATGGGTGGGGAAAGGGGAAGTAGG
>NW_021571941.1:0-328 GCF_001605985.2 Dendrobium catenatum
CAAATTGATCTAACGTTCATTTATAATTTAAATTGAATTTTGAAATATAAAATTTTTTATTCATCCTTAGTGCAATAATTTTCTTTTTCTTCATGTCCAAATTAGCACATGCCTTTGACAAATTCTTATTATTCTCTAAGTTATATCACTTCTTAAATTATATGAAATTTTATGATATTTCTAATGTTTTTGATTTTATTTACATATCTTATCTCAATCACTTCCAAGCTTAAAATATAAAATGAATTTCATAATTCTGCTTACATTTCTAACATTCTTTTCTTCTTCACTTTTAGATGTTTTCAAAAAGGGGGAGAAATTGTTTGTT
>NW_021571942.1:0-662 GCF_001605985.2 Dendrobium catenatum
ACTGAGAGTATTTAAAAATTTTGAAAGGGAACTAACTTACAAAAATGACAAGAGGCATAAATTGAGCCCAAAAAGAAAACTAAAAAAGATGCACAATGATCACCTTAAAAATTGAAAGATACATAAAGTATATCCAAAATTAAATGATGCGTAAAGTGCGACAACCAATTGATAAGAGGCACAAAATGAGCCCACAATAATGCAAGCTACCTTCTCTTTCAAACCTTTATATCTTAGAAGAATTCATATGTCACTTGATATTTTCAAAGACTTAATTTTGAAACACATAACTGTGACAAATTAATTTGCTATATTATTCTATAAGATATTCTTATGGAACAAAGTTTTGAACAGATCACTTTTTTTTATCCAATTACTTTTTTTGAGTTAAATCTTCATTTTCAAAACATGGTTTTCCCTGTAAGAAGTTTGAGCTAGGGTTAACATTATCAGTTTTTCTACTATTTTTAGATTTCAGTGATGTTAACTCATTTCTTATAAGTTTTTAACTCAATCACATAAAAAATTTACCCTATTCTTGCTTTGAGAAAAAAACTTTAATTTTTTATTATTTTTGTCATTGTTATCATCTTTTCATCGTTAGTTTCTATTTTGTATTTTATGCTTTGTATTTCTTTTCTGTTTCCTCCTTTTTATGATGT
>NW_021571943.1:0-6823 GCF_001605985.2 Dendrobium catenatum
GACCCGTTCGCGCGGTGCTCTTTTCGGAGGTCCACAATTGCCTATGAGCAAAGTTTGGGTCAAAGACTTTTCGATACAGGTGAAACGATAGTTCTAAATGCTAAATACTTGGAGAAAAGTGGCTTAGCTGGTGACGAACGCGATGACTTATTAAGCAATTTGGAAATCTCACTAAAACATAAGCATCAACAAAAGTGGAATAAAGGTAAAAATGGTAAGAATGTTAAAATTACTTCAGATGTTATTTGCTTTGAATGTAGGAAACTTGGACATATAAAAAATCAGTGTCCAAATTTGAGAAATCTTCCTACAAAAAGAGGTTAAAGCTAAGCAAATCATAAAAAGGGAAAATAATGAAAAGAAAGAAATCTCATGTTCAGACCTGGCTTCTGAATCATCAGACCAGGAGCAAGATGATGTTTAAACCATTATTTGTGTGCTTTATTTTTCTGTGTTTGCATATTTTATTCGCTTTTTATATTTTCTGTGTTTTTTCTTTGGATTTATTCTTTTTCATTCTTTTTTTCTTTCTTTTCTTTTTCATTTTGTCTTTACTTTTTCTTTTTATATAGTGTTTTCTTTGATCAACACACACAGATCACCATCTTTTAAAAAAAATGAATGAAAAATCTATCTCCTATTTTTTTCTTGAATTCTTATGTAAGTTGTGATTAACTTTTATAAAAATAGTCAAAGGAAGGAAACTCATAATTTTGACTCTCAATCTCTATTTCTTTAAAGACATTATTATACTTTTGATTCAAAATCTTCATCATATTTTAAATTTCATTTTGAAACTGATATTTTTAATCTCCTAACATTTTATCTATCGTATACGAATCTTTTGCAAGTTGTTGAATTCACCTCATAATTTTCTTAATCAAGTAGTTCATTTTGTCAATAGTATGAGTTTGCTTTAATTTTTAAAATATAAGAAAGGAAGCATATTTTGGTTGAAAATAAAAAATGTTATCAAGGATGCCAAACCAAAAGATGCGCAATGATGCTAAATTGAAAAAAAAAATATACAAAGTGTATCAAATATTGAAAGTTGCACAAAGTGTGCCAAACAACTAACAAGAGGCATAAAATGAGCCCATAAAAAGTATGTTTACTTTTCTTGTACTACTAAAAGCCTAAGAAAACCTTTAATATGTTCGAAACTTGAGCTTGAAAATCATGATTCTTAATTCAACAATTTTTGCATTGATCTTCTATTAGATATGTTTTATGAAATGAGTTTTGAAAAATTAGTATTTCTTTTTCTCATTTATTCCTTGATTTAGATATTAGATTAACATGTTCTTACCTTTTTTGGATTATGCATTGTCAATCCATTTCTTACTAAATTTTTGAATAAAATCAAGAGGTAACTTTCTCATTTTTTTAAAGACTTTTTCGTGCCCCTTCTCTTTTTAATAATGTCAAAGGGGAGAACATAATATTGTATTTATATCTTTTTTTTTTCAAAAAAATTTTGATTTCCCCTATTTTTTAAAGTTTTATTTTAGTAAGGGGGAGGTTAGGAGAAAATGTTTTTTTTTTCTTTTTTTGAAAATCCAACCTATAATATTTATCATCATCAAAAGGGGGAGATTGTTGCAACTCGAGTCTATGCGTTTATGCTTTTGATAATAACAAATATTGCGGCTCACTTTCTGTCGTCTACCTGTATTTTCAATATATTTTTCTTTATGTGTTTACTAATATTTCAGGATTACATTGCACCTTACAAGGCTCAAGTTTTGTCAGAACATGTTATATTTATAATTTTCATTAATGTAGTTTTTGGTTTGTAAGGGTTTGCTTGCTTGTAACCTTGCCACTTATTTCTGTTTTAGAGTTTTCTGTTTTTGCTCACAACATCCGGGACGATCAGCTCAAAACAGAAACCCTAATTTGGGCATTCTGGTTAAGGCAGCCATATTTAAGCTCATTATCCCGAATGATATTTGCATCGGCTGAGCCGTTAGGCTCAAAGCAGAAAAAATCAGCCGCCAGATATATATAGGTATTAGTTATTTTTGGACATCTCCAGTACATCGTCCTGGATCGGCTTGGCCGATGCAGCATAATTATGCCTAAATTAATCTGGTAATTATGGAAAGTAATTAAGATTTGATTGCACAATCACATCATCCTAGATGATTGCAAGATCGGTCGGGATGATACACTGGACGATTAGACATCGGACAACTCTTATTCAGGGTGATGTTCAGGACGATATTCCACTATTTGTACTAATCGGCCAGGATGATATTTTGTCATCCTTGATGATATGAACAATTTTTTTTTATCGTCCCAAATCATCCTGGCTGATTGAGCTTATTTTGCACTGATCGTAGAGGCCGATATTTATATCGGCCTGGATGATAAAGTTAACAAGTTGTAATTAATGAGCTTGTTTTAAGCTCTTCTATTTAACCTTTGACAAGGAACTTAGTATGTGTCTTTGACAGCCATTGAAGCTTCATTCTTCTGGAGGGAACTTGAAGAGACAGCTTGCAAGGGAAAGAGGAAAGGGTAGAGTTTGAGAGAGGGAGAAGATCCTTGGAGGGGGTTTCAAGGGAGTATGGAGGGGGGTTCCACGCGGTTGCTCCGACGAGATTGCACCTTAGTACCATCAGATTCAAGGCTTATCTTGAGGAAAGTTTTTGGAAGAAGAAGATCTCTTTAGTGTCAAAAGACCCGGCTACTTAGCCGCACCGGGGAAGGTGGAAGTGATTTTGTAAAGGCTTCTCCGCCTAGCTGTGGGGGCTAAAGGAGAGACACTGAGTTTAGTGCAATACTCGAAGGGTGCCTCTGAGGAGTGGACGTAGGTCAAGGTTTGACTAGACCACTATAAATCTGGTGTGTTCTTTCCTTTATTATTTTCGCATTTAATTTTCACACTTTGATTTTCTTTGTGGTGAATCTTTGTTTAGTTTTGTGTTTTGATTGAAAGAACTTTTAAATACCAATTCACCCCCCTCTTGATTAGCCTTGGGACTAGTTCGTAAGGGCTTACCATGCCTAACAAACTTTCAATAGTTAAATTTTATTATTTTTGTAATATTAAATTTATAACAATAAGAAAGGCTAGTTTAAATTGATGTTGATTGAAGACATATTTAAACATGTACATAATACATGTCAACCCATTTGACCCTTGATCAGAGTTGGTTTGACCATGGTCAATTTTTAAACCCTAAAAATATTTGAAAACTTAAAGCACCCTTTAGGCTTAGTAATTGAGTTCATGAACTCTTAAACAATTTTAAGTATGTTTTGACTCAAGGCTGGCCCATGACCAAATCCTTTAAACCATGGTCAACCCAAGTTTGACCTTAAGAAACCCTAAAACCAAATTCAAGAACCCAATTTGAGTCATTTTCCCTTGATAAATGTTGTAAATGATTTCTAATGCATATTAAATTCATTTGAAACCAACTCAAGTTATTGATCAACCTATTTCACTTAAAAGAATTAAATTATGAAAATGTCCCTTAAATTTCTTATGTGTACTCCTTGAATCAAATCTTTAAGCCACTCATAGAATTGATTTTAAATGTTCCTACATCCATTATAAGAATATTTGAAATCATTACCTACCCTTAGTTAACCTTTTTAATAAAAGAAGTGCCAAATTACCAAATTATTTCTATAAGAACCAAACCATTGACTTTAGATTAGCATTGGTCCTAAATGATTCTAAATATTTTTAGAGACATTTGGAAACCTACTCTACTATTGATCAACCCTATTGGCCATGAAAGCCAAAAATTACTAAAATACCTTTTAAGCCCTTACCTGTGCAATTCTTAAGTCAAATCATACGACATAAGAATCAATTTAAGGCGATCTAAGGTCATTCAAATGCCATCTAGGCTCACCCCTAACTTATGTTAAACCCATGTTGATAATGGTTAGGTTAATAAGACCAAATTTCCCCAAAGGATTCTATCATAGCTATCTTAGGAATTTTCTTCCAATTAGCTTTAGATTTGGATCCAAATGCTTTAAACCTATTTAAGGATCATTATTGCCTTCCCCTAATCTATGGAGAACTTTAGTTGAACATTATTATGTCAAAACTCCCAAATTACCACTTATAGACCAACCCTAGCTTTCCTAGAATTAACTTACCTAGGCTTTAACAAAGCCTCACCAAATTTTCCTTATAGGACCATAAGACCCTAACCAAATAACCCTAGCTGACCCAATCAACTTAGGCTGGCCCAAGTGGGTCAAAAAACTTAACCCTGGTACATAACAAGATTAAAGTTCAATTCATTCTATCTTAATTTAAATTAATTCAATATAAAGCCTTTTTAAGACCCTTAGAATCTACCAAAACCCTTACTGAGTCAGCTAGTAAGCATAGGGTGACTAAAACAAGCCATGGCTAAAATCACATGTGACCTCATTCTATATTAAGGCCAGACCAACCATCCTCTGGCTCTGGGATCATTCCATGACATATGTCAGACAGCCATAGGATAGTCTCTAATCACCAATTCCAGTTAGGATAGGTGATGATGGCTAGAATCCCATCGACATGATTTTTTAAAATTTTATCAATATTGGTCCATAACATAGAAATTTATACACATAAAACCATCCTTTGCATTCCCCAATGTGTGAGAGGACAATCCCAAGCATTCCTCGGCTCTATTAAACCCATCCTCCAAATTTTCCAATGTGTGAGACTTCAAGCAAGCTTCAACTAACCCTTCACAGGCTAAAATTCACTTACGATCGAGTCAATCCCAGCTCTTTCAATCTTCAGTGAAAGTCTTCCTCAAAGTTAAGTTAAGTTAAATCCATGATCAATTACCCTTGAGAGCTACCTAATTTTGGTACAAGCTATATCTAATTACAAGTTTTATATGTTTGCATACATTAAGAAACCAACTTGCAATCTAATGGGATCCAATTATTGGATTGTAACTCTATGTTCCTCTAATCCTTCTAGATGAATTTAATGGATAAACATCCATAGATTTAACTAAATTTGTAATGCCTCGATATGTAATTTGTAACACCCCAATATCAAAATTTGAAAGAATTTCATATTTGGGTGTTAAAAAATTGTATCGAAGTAATGATTATTGAAAGAATTAAATTATAACCAGAGTTGTAGTATTGATTATGTGTGGGGTTTATAAGGGGTATTGTAAGGTGTATTGTGTTTCATTCATTAGCATGAGTTGTATATATGAATATATGATGCATAGATAACTGAATATGCATTACATATGCATTTTATTAATGATCTTTTTAACTGATCAAGCACAAGAAGATGAATCCAAAAGGAGAAGAAATCATAGGTAAACAAGATATAGGAATAGTTCCAATTACACATAAGGGTGTATTAAAGTTTATTGATATGATTGCATAGGTGGTTAATGATCAAATGGCTAAATAAACTGAACAAAGACTTATGAGTAGAAACCTCCACCAATTAAGAAAATAGGTGAAGGTAGTAAAAAGAAGAATATGAAAGCACCTATAAAAAGTACTATGTAATATGTCTAGTGT
Organism: Dendrobium catenatum; assembly: GCF_001605985.2. Taxonomy (NCBI): domain Eukaryota; kingdom Viridiplantae; phylum Streptophyta; class Magnoliopsida; order Asparagales; family Orchidaceae; genus Dendrobium; species Dendrobium catenatum. The sequence goes on from NW_021571943.1 coordinate 5,521, forward strand.
GGAAGAAGGCATGCAGGACAATGTTATAAAATTACAAGGAAATGCTTCAAGTGTGGCAGTTATAGGCATAAGCTGATGAAAATTTAATCGATTTATATAATAATTTAATTGATTAGTTTAATATATATGACATTTTATTTGAAATGAGGAGAGTAAGATTGGGTGTAAAATGAATAGGAGAAAATACACTAAATCTATAAATAAGATAGATAATATACATATATTTACTATTCTTTTAGGTCAAAAATATATTTTTGGCATATTACATGCATACTAATGAGTATACTAATAACAACATTAGGTGTATAAAATGTTTATTATTATGATTAATTTGGTGTGTGCCAAAGGAAGAATGAATGGTTAGAAGTGATTGAGTGACTGGTTGGAGATATGTTACCCTGTACATGATGGTGGGTCGATGAGCTTTCATTAAAATAAAAGGTTTGTGGTGTAATCATGGATGTTAGCATGTAAATGATTGACTAAATTATGTTGATGGGTAGAGAGTGTTAAATCTTTATTGATATACTAAAAACCATGAATTTATTGATAAGATGGATGATAGATGTGACCTATGATATATAAGGCAATGATAGATATGATACATGAAAGATAAGAGATATGATAGATGGCACATGATATATGTTATATGATAATTGATATTTAGAAGATAAAAAAAAATACTATTATGTCAAATTTAGATTTTGGGGCGTTACAAAATTAGACTAAGGAAATTAAATGGATGTTGTTACACATCAAGAGAAAGAAGATAAAATCATAGTTCTCTATTTTATTTAAAAGGAATGGGTGATTGTGACTGAGTTGAATACATATAATCATGAAGCATTGTGTGTAAAGTACTTTACTAAGTCATACTATTTAATTAAATCATTTTCTAAGGATTTAATTAAATATTGGAAATAAGTAGAACCATAGAAATTATTAAAAAGATTATTTTGATCCAAATTTTACTTATAATACCTATATGGATTTAAAAAACTAAAAAAAAAAACAAAATAAAATCAAGAGGATTCTGATTAACCTTGTGCAATACTCCATTTAAGAAGTATGCATGGTTAATTATAAATTAATCACATTAATCATCTATGATTGACTCCAAATTCATTTGGGAGGTTATTTGGGGGTGTTATGCACACCCATGATTTTTTTCCAAATCAATTTTTGTTATGCAGTAGCCATAATTGAATTTTCAAACTTCTAACTTATTAAATGGACTAGAGCTTTGTGAGATCATCAAATTTTTTTTAGAAATCTAAATGTTTTGAACTTTAGATATAGGTTC
>NW_021571944.1:0-305 GCF_001605985.2 Dendrobium catenatum
GGGATATGTGCAAAATGTTGTTATGGAGGATTTTCCGATTTTTTGTGCCAAATGTCGTTGCTTCGGCCATGCTGTTGGTGAATGTCTTTCTAAAAATTCTGCTGTAGTTTCGTCTATGTTAAACAAAATTACTGAACCTGTTGCTCCTGTGATTCAAAATTTTCCCAACCCTCCTTTAGCGCCTGTTACTGAGTGTGTTTCTAAGACTGTTCTGGTGGGTGAGATGTTGAATAATGTTGTTTTTCCCCCAGCTGTGATTGTTAAACCCCCTGTTGTTGGCGTTGTTGAGATCCAAGATTTGGATA
>NW_021571945.1:0-868 GCF_001605985.2 Dendrobium catenatum
TTTTATGTATTTATAAAAAAATTATTTAAGATTCTTGAGAATTTTATTGAATCTTTAATTAATTATTTATTATCTTTTATTCTCTTTCTCTCTTTTTTTAATCATTTTTAAATCCATCATTACATTTAAATTTGAATTCATTAAATTTTTAGATTAGATTGTATTTGTCATGTAGATGTCCTTTAATTTTTTATTTGTTCGTTTATGTTAATTTTTTATGTTTCATTTAGTGTTGAGGGTTATTGGATGCAATATGAATTTTCTTGCTTTAAGTGTGAGGTGAAATCCAATCTTATTATGTTTCGCTCTCAAATATGTATGTGTTTGTGTATATAGTATTTGGTTTATAACTTATTAATGGTCTTATTGTTAATTTGGCTCTTAGGGATGACTTATGTAGGTCAAATGAGTTAAGTGTCCAAATAGGCTGATAATTGGAGAGTGGACACTAACCTACCAGGTGGGTATGACGCTTTCGATCAAGATCGCATGGCTCTATCATTTCGGGTTCGTCGTTGCCCTTGGCCTACTTAGTTGAATGCCAACCAGATGATCCATATTAGCAATCATTGGTTACCTCATCTAATGGGACCTCGTAGACTAAGGGATTTAGGGGACCTAGTTCTAGGCTAATAAATGGGAAGTGCACCTTCCTATGCTTAGTAAACATATGTCTACGTTATATATCCTATGATGTTGACCCTTAAGCTATATGTATATTCATAAGAGATGTAAAATGAGTGAGAATGATATAGACTAAAGAGGCCTAGTGCTCAGGGCTTTTATCTATACCCAACATCATCTATTAGGGATGTAGGTGAAGTGGGTTAATTATACACTCGATGTTGTCTTAGCTTGTGAGTTGAGT
>NW_021571946.1:0-635 GCF_001605985.2 Dendrobium catenatum
TACTTTAATTATATTTTCATTCTCTTCTAATTTTTTTGGAAAATTTTCTTCATCATTATAATGATTTTAAAAAAAAAACCTTCTTCCTCACATAATTTGATATAGACATAGTAGACAATCTTCATTCTCTTTTAATTTCTCCATTCAACTATTGTTATTGTTCGAAACCTCTCGCCTTTACTTCTCAAATGACAACTAGATTGTCATAATGAGGCTTAAAAATGAAAATGCAATTTACTTATTTTATTTATTTCTTCTATTTTTAAAGTTTGTTTTATTTAGAAAATTCTAGCAATTAATAACACAAGCTAAGGAGCAAGGTGGCCATTTTTATGAGATAAATATTCGACATCATTAATTAAAGACATTTGATATAAAAAGAATAACTGTGATCGAACAAGTCTAATGCTTCGTTTGGGACGGCTTTTTTACTGTTTTTTAAAACAGAGTTTTAGTACAATTTTTTTTTTTTTGTATTAAAACTCCGTTTTAGAAAGCAGTAAAAAAGCCGTCCCAAAAGAAACCTAAGTCATATACATAACTATTAAATGAACAATACTTGCTTAAATGAATCATCACTATCCATATCATTGTATATGAGTTTTCACTCTCTTTATTATGAAGTTTGTTCTTGC
>NW_021571947.1:0-275 GCF_001605985.2 Dendrobium catenatum
CGCATGATTTAGCTTCATAGAAGAAACTGTTAATTTGTAAATTGATGGTTTACAAACTTTTGTAGCGTAGCATGGTAGATCTGCATTGCTTAATTTAAAATAAAGTAAATAATGCATGCTAGCTTCTTGGCCATGATATTGTATTCTTCTTATGTTTCCTTGGAAACAACACTTGTTAAGATTGCATTTACCCTCACTTTATTGATGCAAGTCTGCTTTTTTCTGTCCTATTTCTATTTTTTTGCAACTGACTCCACACTTGTACAACGAATGCA
>NW_021571948.1:0-494 GCF_001605985.2 Dendrobium catenatum
TCATTCATTTTGTTTTTGAATACCCACTTAGTTCCAAATACACTTTAATCCTTTGGCCTTGTAGTTAATTCCCAAAGTTTATTTCTTACAAATTGATTCAACTCTTCTTGCATGGTAAAAATCAAAAATTCATCCAAAAGTGCTTGATCAATATTTGTGGGTTCTAAAGTTGAAATGAAGGCAGAATGATTGACTTCTTTGTTTAATACATACCTAGTCCTTACACCCTCACTTGGTTCAGCTATAATCAATTCCCTTGGATGGTTTTTAGAAAATCTCAAATCTCTATATAAAGGGTTTTCTATCTCCAAATTTTCTTACACATTTTCTTTCAAATTCTCTTCCAAATTTAATTTATCAATCTTTTGGGAGTTAATTTAAATCTCATCTTCTACAATAGTTATCTTTCCATATTTCCAGATTCATTAAATACAAAATGTGTGGTTTCCTCAATTAGCAAAGTTCTTCTATTGAATACTCTATAAGATTTTCCA
>NW_021571949.1:0-275 GCF_001605985.2 Dendrobium catenatum
TAGAAGACACAGCTCTGATCGAGGATAGCGGAGAAGCTATGAAAGAAACATTTGACGTGAAGGCTGCTATGCCGGGACGGAAATGTCCGCTGGAGGTAAGTGCGGATGTCGTTGATTGAAGTCATAAGGCATTGAATGATGCATCTGTGGAGAAAGGAATGGCGGTGACGGAAATGGAGGTATCTGTACATGATGTTGCAGGTGTGACCGGAGCTGGGAGCAGCTCCTCTGGTTTGAACAAGCCAATGGAATGCTCGTCAGATGCTTGTGGGAAT
>NW_021571950.1:0-341 GCF_001605985.2 Dendrobium catenatum
TACTCCTGCAGTTTGATATCACATATGTCCCTCAAAAGGCAGTAAAAGGGCAGGTGCTGGCAGATTTCCTTGCTGCACATCCTATACCTGCAGATTCTCCGCTCAACGACGATCTACCTGACGAGCAGATCATGAATGTTGAAGAAGAGGAGATGCTACGAGTATGGGAAATGTACTTCGATGGAGCATCATCAATTAAACGTGCTCGACCTCCAAATCTCAAAAAAGCTCAAGCCGGAATTAGAATCATTTTCGTGGCGCCCGAGGGAGGCATAATGAGATTCTCTTTCAGTCTGACTGAACATCGGACAAACAATGAAGCTGAATATGAAGCTTTAATA
>NW_021571951.1:0-313 GCF_001605985.2 Dendrobium catenatum
TATACTAGAAAGCTGTTTTTAAGAAAACCGTCCCAAATGAAGCCTAAATCTCAAGTATTAAATTTTTTATAAACAAGTGTGAGAAATCTTGATTTGAGTTTTTTTTTTTTTTTACTTTGGAATTAAAATTTTTATAATGTTTGCATTTCTCTGTATTTTAGCTGATATTTTATGAATTTTTTAAATTTCCATGTATTTTGTGAATATCTGAACTGCCATTTGATATTTCCCGATTGCATATTTTTGAGTATTCATCCTTTGATGTACTAACCAGCAGTCTTCTCTTTCATTTTGTTCAAAACTTTCAGTTACC
>NW_021571952.1:0-264 GCF_001605985.2 Dendrobium catenatum
TCTTGCTTCTTGCTTCGGCCTCCTTGGATGAGAAATGCGGGGTCTATTTATAGATATTATGGAGTGGCATGGCTTGTAAATAGGTGAGAGATCTGGGATAAATAGTGAGTGATCAGACGGACGTCCGATATTGAATCCTTCGATCGTGGACCATTCGTCATGTATTTGAAGGCCTTAATGATGTTGGAATCCGGCGCTCTTTAGCTAGTTGGATTCGTCTCATCGATCCGCTCAATTCGACTATAAGCATGTCATTTTTGGAAA
>NW_021571953.1:0-289 GCF_001605985.2 Dendrobium catenatum
GAGTCAAACTATGGAGCCCTATTTATCTAAGGTCAAGAATCATATTCTGGTCAGTTTGAGGTATTATGGGTAATTTTCTGACCTAAGGTGTGTTTATTGTATTTTTTGGAAGGTCTCGGGGCCTTATTTAACAGGTTAATTAGGGTTAGTTAATTAAGGGGTCTAGAGACTCCTAAAAAATCCTAGAAAATTCAGTTATGTTTTAGATGTCACTAAGTTTAAGTGTTGAGGTTTTCATGTTGTTCTGGGGTCTATCCTAGTCCCTATAAAACTTCTAAGTTCGCTAGAC
>NW_021571954.1:0-309 GCF_001605985.2 Dendrobium catenatum
CCTCATCACTTTGCTCAAGATGATCTTTCCCTATTAATCACAGGTTTGTAGTCTCTTCCTCTGGTTCAGTCTCAGAGGAGTTAGTACCAGATTCTGCCCAGAACGCCTTTTGGACACTCTTCTTGTCCTTCCTCGACTTAAGTTTCTCCTCACCTTTTTCCTTTCATTTGCTTGAGTTATCTTGAATTGTTGGGCAATCATTTCTCATATGTCCTGGTTTTTTTCATTCATAACAAACAATATCATAAGATCCTTTAACATGTTTATGATCATTAACTTTTCTCCAATTTTGATGATGTTTTTGTTTCT
>NW_021571955.1:0-309 GCF_001605985.2 Dendrobium catenatum
AGAACAAATGAATCAAGTATTATGTGCATAAGCTCAAGTTGGACTCATATTTGAACTTTACAAGACAACCAAAGGATTGAATGGAATACATAAGCTTTGAACTTGATTCATATATTATGAGGGCTTGATTTGGGCATAAGCAAAACAATTTATAAGCTTTGACTTATAAGCTTGGATTTGATTGGAATCAAATCCAAATGAGAAATGGACATGAGTTTAACTTGATAATGACACAAAATTTTAATGATTTTTTTAAAGAATCTTCATTAGGAGATGTCATTCAAGCCCTATGCAAATGAATAAAGGTGC
>NW_021571956.1:0-360 GCF_001605985.2 Dendrobium catenatum
ATTTCTAGAAAAGAAAGAAGTTAATAATGCTTATATTAAAGTCATTAGGGATATGTATGCAGGTGATTTTACTTGTGTTCAAGCACAAGAGGGTTTTGACCAAGTATTTTCCTATTTTTGTTGGATTTTATCAAGGATCAACCTTAAGCCCATATCTTTTTTCTTTAGTCATGGATGTTCTCACTAGACATTTGCAAGAGGTTCTACCATAGTGTATGCTTTTTGTTGACGATATTCTTCTTGTTAATAGGACTAGAGAAGGAGTTGAAGGTAAACTTGAATTATGGAGATCAACCTTAGAGTATAAAGGTTGTCGTTTTTGTAGATCTAAAATTGAATATATATATATATATATATATA
>NW_021571957.1:0-269 GCF_001605985.2 Dendrobium catenatum
AAATCATCCATTCGATCAAGTGATTGCATCACTTGAGTTACCCAAAGGGGTTCATGGCATCGATCGTCGTCAACCGCCATTCTTCTTCGGCGTCGATCGTCTTCGACCGTCCATCTCTTTCGGTGGCGATCTTCGTCGACCGCCCATCTTATTCGGCGTCGATCTTTGTCGACCGCCCTTGTTCTACGGCTTCGAACGTCGTCGACAGCGGACCTTCTTCCGCAGTTCATCAATCTTCACAAGCTCCAGGCTCTGATACCAACTGATGT
>NW_021571958.1:0-201 GCF_001605985.2 Dendrobium catenatum
CTACATGCGGGTTTCTACTTGTAAAAGTGGAAAGGAGATATGGGATAGACTTTGTATAACTTATTCAGGGACAAATGAGGTTAAGCAATCAAGACTCAATATCTTGTTACATGACTATAAATTATTTCGCATGAAACCTAATGAATCTATTTCAGACATGTACAGAAGATTCACACAAATTGTCACTTCTTTGCATGAACT
>NW_021571959.1:0-316 GCF_001605985.2 Dendrobium catenatum
AATGCACGGGGAGGAATAAAGATTTTATAAAAGAAATGCATGAAAAGTTTAGATTTGGGATACTAAGTATTAAATTTATGTTTGTATATATATACCATGTGTAAGTTGTGCCATGTAGCAACCAATTAGGGGTGCAAATGAGTCTAGTCGAGTTTGATTTAGGGGATGTTTAAGTCAAGTTCAACTGTCAAATATCAAGCTCGAGCTTGAGTCGAGCTCAAAATTCGAGCTCGAGCTCGAGTCGGGCTCAAAATATCTAGCTTGTCCCATTATAATCGAGCTCAAGGCGGCTTGTGAGCTTTGGTGGGATTTTTTA
>NW_021571960.1:0-583 GCF_001605985.2 Dendrobium catenatum
GATTGGACTCTGGATGACGTCTGGTAACCGCACGTAATAATTTCGCCAATTAGACACCCTAATTGGAATCTTATTTTCTCTCATTTTCACAAGCAATTTTAGTTTCAACACATCCTTTTGGTGCATATTAAATGCTCCATGATACATATTTCCATATAAATTGTACAATCATGAAATTGTAAGGAACATTTACTTATTGCTAAGAAACCTCAGGTAATCTGCTATCCTTTTACTTTATAATTTAAAATTAGTAGTAATTAATATTCTAACATATTTTCTAAGTAATTTAATTTGCTTAGGAAAAACAAATAAATATATTTATTAATTATTATTTTCCCTACTCTAAAAAAATATAAAATTTTTTATAAAATCATTACTGAGACATATACTTTTACCTCACAAAAAATAGCAGTCTGTTGCATCCTGGAGTATTCGAGGCGGTAGAGAAATATATAGTTTAACGTCTTAGCATTGTACGAAGATCCAACGCACAGACAGAAAAAGAGAGGGTGTAGCATTAATAAGAGACACCAGAGTTTTTACGTGAAAAACCCCTGAAAAGGGGGAAAAACCACGGGGCCTG
>NW_021571961.1:0-242 GCF_001605985.2 Dendrobium catenatum
TGTCCTCTATTCACACTCTTTATGTGTCAGTAGAGTACTAAATCTTCTTCAAAGATCTTTTCACGAGCAATTACAAAGAAGAAACGATGAGTGATCACCAAAAAATACAAAGAGATCCTTATCTTTGGGTAACCATGTGAACCCTTCATAATTCACTTGTAATAAATCTCTTACAAACACTCTCCCACACTCTCTTTTAAAAGTTTGTGAGGGATGTTAAGCCCTTATGAACTTAGTCCCAA
>NW_021571962.1:0-952 GCF_001605985.2 Dendrobium catenatum
AGCGCCCCTCCTCGCGTGCAAGAGTTACGGGATTTCTTCTCCTCCCCCACGGCTTTCTGGCGGCTGAGGCTTCCACTATTTTTGAGTGGAAAACTTCCCCTGCTCGAATTAGCGCCCCTCCTCGCGCGCAGGAGTTACGGGATTTCTTCTCCTCCCCCACGGCTCTCTGACGGTTGAGGCTTCTGCTATTTGCGAGCGGGAATTTCCCCTGCTCGAATTAGCGCCCCTCCACGCGTGCAGGAGTTACGAGATTTCTTCTCCTCCCCCACGGCTCTCTGGCGGCTGAGGCTTCCGCTATTTTTGAGTGGGGAACTTCCCCTGCTCGAATTAGCGCCCCTCCTCGTGTGCAGGAGTTACGAAATTTCTTCTCCTCCCCTATGGCTCTCTGACGGTTGAGGCTTCCGCTATTTACGAGCGGGAATTTTCCCTGCTCGAATTAGCGCTCCTCCTCGCGTGTAGAAGCTTACGGGATTTGAATGCCATTTGAGCGGAAGTTTGCTGGCAATGGACGATCGAGTTGAAGCCCATTAGCAGTCAACGATCGAGTGTGGAGCCAAAGGAGAGAGTTTGAGGGTGCGTTGCAAGTAGCACTCGAGCGAGAAGCCAATGATGAGTAGTAGTCCGCTGACGAGGAGAAGTCCGACGACAAGGAGAAGTCCGACATCAGGTAGAAGTACGGCCTTGGGCAGAAGACCGATGAAAGTTCGTCGACGGGCAGAAGTCCGACGATGAGTAGACGTCCGCTGACGAGCAGAAGTCCGAGGATAAGGAGAAGTCCGACGTCGGGTAGAAGTACGGCATTGGGTAGAAGACCGACGAAAGTTTGTCGACGAGCAGAAGTCCGACGACGAGTAGAAGTCTGCTGACAAGCAGAAGTCCGACGACAGGGAGAAGTCTGACGTTGGGTAGAAGTTCAACATCGGGTAGAAGACCGACGAAGGTTCATCGACGA
>NW_021571963.1:0-546 GCF_001605985.2 Dendrobium catenatum
AGTATAAAAATAACTGTGTATTACATGTAAAAATTGTAAATAGTGTGTATAAAACTTATTTATTTTATTTATAATGCTTATACATAATGTGTACAAACTTATACATAATATATATAATACTTATACATAGCATGTATAAACTTGTATATAATGTGTATATTATTTATAGAAAGTGTGTATAAACTTATATATATTATGTATAATGCATGGATAAACTTATACGTAGTGTGTATAATGCTTGTATATAAATATATACAATGCATATATATAGCTTGTATAAACTTTTACATAGTGTATATAAACTTATTTAGAGTGTATAATACTTATGAATAGTGTGTATAATGCTTGTACAAAACATGTATAAATATGTATATGATATATATAATACTTGTATACAGCATTGAACGTAGTATAGAATGCTTATATAAACTTATATATAATTTATATAATTCATGTATATAGTGTGTGCAATGCTCGTATATAGTATGTACATATTGTGTATAATGCTTCTACATAACATGTATAAACTTATACATAATGTGTATA
>NW_021571964.1:0-1525 GCF_001605985.2 Dendrobium catenatum
GCACTGCCAGCTTGGGAGGAAAAGTCTATGGTTTTGTGATTGTAAATAACTACTTGAGATTTACTTGGATTAGATTTCTGTCACACAAAAATGTGTTATTTGATGAGTTTAGAGTCTTCTTCATTTGGATTCAGAAAAAGCTAGGTTGTGAGATATTGACCATTCATAGTGACCATGGGGGAGAGTTTGAAAATGAGATATTTGGATATTTTTGTGAGGAAAAGGGGATTAGCCACAACTTCTCAGCTCCTAGGACCTCTAAGCAGAACGGGGTAGCTGAAAGGAAGAACTAGACCGTAGTGGAAGTCGCTAGAGCCATGCTTGCTGAGTATTCACTTTCAAAATACTTTTGGTCTTAAGCGGTTAACACAGCTTGTTATGTGTTGAATAGGGTGAATGTTAGAGCCAAATTAGATAAGAAACCCTATGAGATCCTTAACGGTATGAAACCTAATCTTTCCCACCTTCAAGTCTTTGGTTGTAAGTTTTTCATTCACAATAATAGGATGTCTCACTTAGGAAAATTTCACCCAAAATCTCATGAAGGAGTGTTTTTAGGATATTCTAGTGTTGGGAAGTCTTTCAGGGTGTTTAATTAGAGAACTTTGGTGGTGGAAGAGACTACACATGTAGTATTTGATGAGTCTGATCCTAGAAAGTCTAGAGTTGAGGATGATGATGATGGAGAGATTGACACTGGATTAAAAAACTTGGAGAAGGGGGTAGAGCACCAGAACACTAAAGGAGAAGGAGAGGTTACCCAAAGAGTAGAAAATATAGATCTGGAGGAAAGGGTTTAACCTTCACACACTTTGCCTAGAGATTAGAGATACTCTTCGAGTCACCCTAAAGATCTGAATTTAGGAGACCCTTCTGACGGTGTTAGGACTAGACATGGACTCAGAAAGAAAGTGAACCACTCTGCCTTTATCTCAATGACTAAACCCACCAACATAAACTAAACCCTTACTGATGAGTTTTGGATCTTAGCCATGCAGAAGGAGTTGAACCAGTTTGTTAGAAATGATATTTGGGAGCTTGTAGAAAGATCTAAGGGACAAAGTGTAGTTGGAACCAAGTGGGTCTTTAAGAATAAGGTGAATAATTCTGGAGTGGTGGTTAGGAATAAGGCAAGATTAGTGGCTAAGGGGTATAATCAAATAGAAGGGATAGATTTTGAGAAAACTTTTGCCCCTGTATCTAGATTGGAAGCCGTTAGAGTGCTATTAGCCTTTGCCTATTATAAGAGATTTAAGCTTTTCCAAATGGACATAAAGAGTGCCTTTTTAAACGGGGAAATAAAAGAGGATGTATTTGTAGAACAACCCCCAGGTTTTGAGAGTTCACAATTTCCAAATCATGTTTTCAAATTAAAAATGCCATATATGGATTAAAGCAGGCACCAGAGCTTAGTATGAGAGACTTAGCACATTCTTACTAGAAAGGGAGTTTTATAAGGGGAGTGAGACACCACCCTTTTCATGATGAAAGTAGGAGATGATTTACTCATTATTCAGATCTATGT
>NW_021571965.1:0-309 GCF_001605985.2 Dendrobium catenatum
TGCTTCGTTCCCCCCTCATGAGAAATGATGAGTCTATTTATAGATTTTATGGAGTGGCATGACCCGTAAATGATGAGAAATCAAGGGCAAATATGGAGTGGTTAAGATGAACGGTCAATATTGAATCGTTCGATCGTGGACCGTTTATCAGGCATTTGAAGGTCTTAATGACTTCGGAATTTAGCAATCTTGAGCTCGTTGGATTTGTCTCGTCGAGCCGCTCTATTCGACTATAAGCTTGTCAAGTTTGGAGACCGTTTGGTAACTCAAATTGTGGTACGAACTTTCCAATAGCGCTTCGGGTCCTTG
>NW_021571966.1:0-222 GCF_001605985.2 Dendrobium catenatum
AATACTTTATGGATATAATTTTTAGCCATTTCATTCTTCATTAGCCTGGCTGAAAGCTTTTAGAGTCACTGGTTAAAAAACATATTTTTGCATCACATTTAGGCTTCGTTTGAGACAACTTTTTTGCTGCTTCTTAAAGCAGCTTTCTAGTAAAAAAAGGAAAATTTTTGTACTAAGAGTTGCTTTGAGAAGTAATAAGAAAGCCGTTTCAAACGAAGCCTT
>NW_021571967.1:0-232 GCF_001605985.2 Dendrobium catenatum
AATAAAAATTACTTGAACAGATAACAAATGCGGAGCCGATTCAAATCAATGGTTCTAAAGACAGTACAATCACTACTAATAAATTAGGCTTTCGCAAGATTTTTTTTGGACATACTGCAGCAGTTTAAACACCTACTAATTTATTTGCAGCTATTTATTAACCCATGTAAATCCGTTGTACTTGTGTTCGTTGGCAAGGCTTTAGCAGCGGTTTTATAAGTGTTATTATAGG
>NW_021571968.1:0-609 GCF_001605985.2 Dendrobium catenatum
TGATTTTATTATTGAACGGATTTATTGATGGATTTATTTATTTACTGTATCGTACGATTTCATTTATTGATCATTGAGCATGGATACTATTGATTATTGATTATTGGCATTGATATGGACATGGACAACATAGATTTATTGATATCGTATAGACTCATTGATACTATTGATTTTGCATTGTATTGATTTGCTATAATTGATTTATTAATATGATAGATTGAGATTTATAGTATTACTTTTCCGATTGATTTTATCGACTTGATAGTATAGACTGGATTTGATTGATTGATTGATTTTACGGATTTATTATTTTGAATGGATTTATTATTGAACGGATTTAATGACGGATTTATGGCTTTACGGATTTATCATTTCGACTGTATGTTATTGATTCATAGATACCGGCACCGATATTGATATGGATTCTGCTTATTGATTCATAGAGATTGATACCGATATTGATAAAGATTATAGCGATTGATAGATACCGACATCGACATTGACATATGAATTATGATATTGACATATGGATACTATTGATACGACAGATCCTGACATGCTATTGATAAACGAATACATTGATTCGTCGTACTGATTATCGATTGATTG
>NW_021571969.1:0-312 GCF_001605985.2 Dendrobium catenatum
ATAGGCCAGAAGATTTTTCCATTGATCTTTGAGTATTGTTTTTGGCACATTACATAGTTGTAATTCAGTAGACATTTTTGGATCATAATATCTAGATTTAACGTCTACTTTCCAATTTCTCCATTTCCTCCCAACTGATTGGAGAACCCATACATCACAAGCACGAGGAATCTCAAACTTCTCCTAAAAAATAAAATATTTATTAGTTATATCCAAAGAAATTTGCTATTTTATGCATGCAACTGAAATTAAACAAAATAAGTATAAATATTATTAAGATAAATACCTGAACAACTTCTAACATATTTTTTT
>NW_021571970.1:0-535 GCF_001605985.2 Dendrobium catenatum
AAATTCTTACTCCAGAGGTCAGCAAACGGGACGCTTCACTCGCTCACAAGGTCGCAGATCCAGTTCGCACACACTGTCTCACCTCTCTTCACATACTCAAGGTCATACCTCATCGCATAAGCCAACCTGCCAAATCTGTGGCATGATTGTTCACTCCGCACTAAACTGTTGGCACCGGTGTAACTTGAGCTACGCCTTTCCATCTAATACAAGAGCCCTCACGGTGCAGCAGTAGAACTCATCCACGACAGACTGGGTTCTGGATTCGGGAGCCTCGTCGCACCTCACTACTGATCTCACTAATATGAGTCAATCCACTCCATATAGCAGCATTAATTTAGTCTCCATAGCAAATGGTAATACTCTACCCATTCAAAACTCCAGACAAGGTATTCTACCTCTTTCGGACTCGACGCGTAAGTTAAATCTTCAAAACATTTTACACGTTCCATCTATTTCTCATAATCTTTTGTCTATTTCAAAACTCACCGCTTACAACAATATTGCCGTTTGTTTTGACGCTAATGGTTTTTTA
>NW_021571971.1:0-489 GCF_001605985.2 Dendrobium catenatum
GAAAGCAATTAACTTCCTTTAAAATTCTGTTATTTTCGGAATCATCAAAAAACAGGTTGTACTTTTTTGCATGGGGACAATGGATTTAGCCTCAACCCCCAATAGCAGGCGTTTTTTTTTGTATTTGTACACGTGTCCTTCTCAATCACAGTGGAACAACATAACAGCTCCTTGCCAACCTCTGATATGTTAATTTTTGTTGACCTCTAACTGCCGACGCCAGATCGGACAAACCACCGCTCATTCCACCGACTAAAATCCCAAACGACACAACCTCTCACTCACCGCCTCACTCACAACAATAAATCCCTCTCATTCGAACGATTATGCACACACGCACACAGAGAAGAAGAAATCAAGTTTCGAAACTTACCTCTTGCTCCGACGCCGATCCCGCGAGCCCTCTGTGCTAGCCGACTCCGGTCGAAGCAAATCAACCCTCCGGCCATCTCCGACCTCCAACCGCCTGCGTTCGCCGGTCCGACCCCC
>NW_021571972.1:0-390 GCF_001605985.2 Dendrobium catenatum
CCTATTAATGTTTTGTCTGCAACGAATTTTATAATAAAGAAAATCCAAATCATCTTCTCCACAAGACAGCCATTTAGCTTTTTTACTTTGAATAATCCAAGAAGGCCATAAAGACATTAAAGTTAAGAAGGCCATTAACATCTTTTAAAGCTAAGTTGAGATTATGATCCAAAGGATCTCTTTGAATCTAATTAAACAAAAAACCATGTTATTTTTGGAAGAGTCTCTATAATAATAGAGACATATTTAGAAGAAGCTCATGACTGTTTCTTAATGATACTTTTAAGATTACTCAATTTGAAATAAAGATCATTAAAAGGATTTTCAACTGGAGACTTAACAAAAACCTCAATAAGTAAATCTCAAATTTTAGACCTTTTACACCAAAAT
>NW_021571973.1:0-736 GCF_001605985.2 Dendrobium catenatum
ATCGGCCAGGCCGATCCCTTGGATCGTCCTGGATGATAGAGTTCAAAATAGAGACTCTAATCAGGATTCTTAATTAAGGCAGCCGATATTAACATATCGGCCTGGATGATATGTGAATCGGCCAGGACGATAAGCTCAAACAAGAAAGAAGTAACCGCCATAGACAATTAAGGTATACTGTATTTTTAGATTATCGGCCAGGACGATCCAAGGATCGGCCTGGATGAAATTACCAAATTATGCCTTAACTGATCAGGAAATCAAGGGAGTAATTAAGGATGATTGATACGATCATATCATCATGGACGATCTCAGGATCGGCCAGGATGATCTGGTCAAAAACTTTAAGTTACTTCAGGACGATAAATATCGGCCAGCACAAAAACAGGGCGATGCTCAGGACGATTTGCCTCTGATTTGAACTGATCGGCCAGGATGATCATGAGATCGACCGGGATGATCTAGCCAAATTTCAATCGTCTAGGAGTGTATCCGGGGTGAAGCTCTGGCCGATCCTCTAAGTTTTGTACTGATCGGCCAGGCCGATGTCCATATCGGCCTGGACGATAAAGTCAACTACTTGCAATTAATGAGCTCCTTTGAAGCTCTTCTATTTAAGAGCTCTTGTTCAAAGTTTATCAAGACCTTTGGCTGCTGCCTTGACCTGAGAAGACCTTGAGGAGAGAAAGAGAGAGAGGCAGAGAGAGAGGATCTTGTAAGGGGGAGCTTGTGAGGG
>NW_021571974.1:0-293 GCF_001605985.2 Dendrobium catenatum
CACTGTTCAATCTTCCTCCACCGTGAACACTTGGCATTGCCGGTTGGGTCATCCTCACTTCAAAGTTCTGTAATACTTATCAAAACAATTATCTCCGTTATGTCATTCTGTTCTTAGCTCTTCTTGTAATTCTTGTGAGCTTGCAAAAAGCCACAGGCAACCGTTTTCTTTTTGAAACCATGTATCTAGTGCACCTTTAGAACTCTTACATATGGATGTTTGGGGACCTTCTCCGGTTCTATCTTGTGATGGGTATAGTGTTACGAGCGGACCGGTCCCTTCTGGACCGGTCC
>NW_021571975.1:0-282 GCF_001605985.2 Dendrobium catenatum
ATTAACAATCCAGATCGCTCCTAACCTATGGATAATCCAATGGTCAATCAATTCACATCGCAGAGTGCAATAAAAGTAAGTAAACAAACACACCAACAATTTTACAACCAACATGCAGTGAAAATCGAGAAAAAGCCCGTCACAATGCAGTAAAGAAATAAATACCGGCCTTACCTAAAGCTAATGTCGGTTGTCCTAACAAACAATTCTAAGTGTGTGCAATAAGTTGTGAGGTTTGGATATGCCCTAGGTCAATTATTGGCTAAAATTTTCTAATTGATT
>NW_021571976.1:0-1406 GCF_001605985.2 Dendrobium catenatum
TTGCTCCCTTGCTCATGCATGCCGCCGGCCCCCTCTTGCCCCTATCTCATTAAATCCCTTTTAATTATTTCCTAAACACAACTCTCCACTTAGGAAATAATTTCAAAACCCCAATTCCCTCCTTGACCGAAAATTCAAAAGCCCCCAACCCTTAATTACTTTCTAAATCCTAACCCTAGAATTTGGAAATAGATCCCTCCCTCATCTCTGTGGGCTCCGAAAATTCGGCCCCGGCCTCCGACAATAGAGAGAAGAGAAGAGAAATTATAAAGTCCACGTCCTAAACAGATGACTTATAATGATTATGACACAAACTCAAATCACTACAAAGAATAAGTGTGGAAGAAAATAAATGCGGAAGCAGCTCAAGAATATGGACGAGGAAACACCCTGAGTACGCTTATCGTTAAATTAGATGTTGTGAGGAATCGTCTCACTTCTTACCGTTTAAGCCGGTGGGGATTAAACGCGAATTACCTATTTAGGGGACCCACCTTGCGCCCACCCCGTTGATTATGTCCAGCCACCAGAACCCACTGTTACTTCCCACTGCAGACTATTCAATGCTAGACTTGACCTTTGGTGCAATTCCGCCATCATCCCTTTATGAGTGGCAAGATGGTGAATTTCCTATTTTACAATATTTGAACATCCTCTCTATATATCAAAATACACTGCAAATCGAAATTTAATTTTCACTTGTAAATTCATTCTTTTGTTCGCTTCTTCCCACATTGTTTTCGATTTATTTTTTCTCTCTATATAAACAATCGACGCAAAGACGGCTCGATAATTCTCGTTATCCTGATGATTCTCTTTCACAAGGTAGTCGCGTATGCTACAACGCCAGGCTTAACTAGACAAAGAACGGCTTTGGTTTGGCCTGGCAGCCTATATTGTCAGCCGAAAATTGAGTTTTGTGTCATGAATGCCAATAAAACAGTAGTTCTTGTAGGAATTTCGATTTTCGATACTATTTGAGTTATCCCTTAATATACGTATATAGCAGTCGTCTTCTGTTGTTTTTTATAGTGTAGACTCGGTGGGGAGGCTTGGGATTAAATGTTTCAAATTTCAGATATTACATATACAAACTTGCTGCTTGCTTATGAGGCTGTTCTTAATCGGAGAGTGATCATTTAACACAGCAAAGGCTTGATGTACTCCACAATATGCATGATAGGCTAAGTAAGTGAGACAATTTAGAACGTTCTGTATAGACAAAATGATGGGGGAAATCTACTGTGTAGTGGTCTCATTCTATTCAATATTAACTCCTGGTGAATCCATTTTGATTGTTCTTCTATATAGTTTACTCGGAAATAATTGCAACCTAGGCCCAAATTCCGTGAAACTGTTATCGTTTTTAAAACTCCTCGCGAATAAGAAAAGAAGAGCGGATGGCA
>NW_021571977.1:0-276 GCF_001605985.2 Dendrobium catenatum
GTTTAATTATGGTCAGTTAGAGGGGTTGTACATATTTATTGGATTTATACTTGATTTATTGTATTTTCCGGAAGGTTTAATGGCTTGATTAAGGCTTAAACTTAGGAAAATCGATTAAGGGGATTAATGACTTCTAAAACCAGTGAAAATCACTCCTAAAGCTGAGAGTGTCACTAAGTTTAAATGTTCAAAGTTTTGGGTCAATAGGAGGTGAATCCTAATTATTAGAAATATTCTAAATTTTCTACAAATAAGTCCTTAATTATTGTCCTTAAT
>NW_021571978.1:0-307 GCF_001605985.2 Dendrobium catenatum
AAGGAAAAGAGAAAAGGACTGAACTATGTGGGGCCCAATAGGCTTAATTCCACTTTTAGTCAGTCGGGATCCTAGGAGATAGGAAGCACAGGGACTCACACCTACTCCTAACGGATCAGATTTGTACTGGGTATTCATTGACTAACCTAGCTAGAAAGCACAGGGACTCACATCTAACTAGGGGAACTAGCCAAGGAGATAGTCTGCCAGAATCTCTAAGGATTCGGCAAAAGCTATCTAACCTGAAATTTAATTTTGTACGCTAGGATAGTGCCACGAGGGGCTTGCTCCACCACTAGCAGATCTA
>NW_021571979.1:0-214 GCF_001605985.2 Dendrobium catenatum
TGGAAATGCAATTAGCAGATTATTTTGAAACATCACTCCGGGGTTTAGTGGTATCGTCACAGAACTCAGTAGACTTGAGATTAAACTCATCTTCAATTAAAATATTTTTGCCCTTACCAATACATTCAGGGATCTTCTTCTTGATGACTCTACCACCTTTTGAAATTACCTGGGGGTGTTCCTTCATTGACTAGAAATTAAATTCTTTACCGTG
>NW_021571980.1:0-260 GCF_001605985.2 Dendrobium catenatum
AATTATTAGAATTTTTAAAATTGTTTAATTAAGGGTGCTTTAATGTTTTGAGTCCAAATGAACTCTCAACTCATTAAAATCAACTCCAAAGGTCAAGAATGACCTAAGGAGAGATTTTCAAGTATTTGGGAAATTTTAATTATTTTTAAATAATTAAATTAATTATTTATTCAATTTCAATTAAAATTAAATTATGTTCAAGACTAGTGTCAAATAAAAGGTGTTTTATTTTTATTAAATTAAGGTTTGAATTCAAGTCA
>NW_021571981.1:0-260 GCF_001605985.2 Dendrobium catenatum
TATCAAAACCAATCACAATTCCTTTTATAAAAAAAAAATAAAAAAAAAGAAGCTCTTAGGGGAACAAAAACCCGGTTGCCCTTGTCACAGGAGGAACCCGGCAAAACTCTTTAAGAGCTCAAATTCCCAAAAAAAAATTCTCTTTCTCCTCCCTTGAGAGTATTTTGACGATCTCTTCAAGGTCGAGTTTCCACTTAGTTGGTCGATTAATTTATATGATTTTAAATGCATTCCTTCGTTAGTGATGTAGTACATTATGT
>NW_021571982.1:0-202 GCF_001605985.2 Dendrobium catenatum
TAAAAAATATTCAAAATATTAATAAAAAAATGATTAATTGTTTATTTTAGAAAACTGATTGAAAGGTCAAATAATACGGACCTCAGGCCTTTCTACCAACAATTATATGACGAAATCAGTCGCATCAATGAAGAATTTGTCGCGTTTCCTTAAAAAACCACTGAGATATTTATCAGAACTATACCAACCAACGTCTCGAATC
>NW_021571983.1:0-602 GCF_001605985.2 Dendrobium catenatum
GCCGGTAATTTTACACTAACCGCCGGAAAAAACCGCCAGTTTTCACTGTTTTTCCTGTAGTGATAAAGATAAGTTTATCGGCTTATCCTCCTATGCAAGATATGTTGCTTCAGCGAACCAAGATCACTTTATAACTAACTAGCTTTTTTTGCATCACACAAAATTAAAATGCTATATCACACATGCAAGATATATAGTATATCATATGTGTATTTATGCAGTTTAACATGTTGATAATTTGAACATTATGCCATCAATGTGCTTTCTACTACCGTGCATTACACAGCATGCATGCATGTCATATCATGTAAACTATATCATATATTCTTATGCATGTCATGTCAAATTTGTTGAGACAGATGCAATAGTCCTAATGTTATTTACATGTATACCCTTATTATTAGCAATTCAATTAAAATTCAATATTACATATTTGCAGTTATTTTAGTAAAGAAAATTTGAGTTTGTACAGTAAGCTTTTTTTAAAAAATATTTGTAGTCATTTATGCTTTTTTTAAGATTTAGTTTGGAACAATTTTTGACAACTTTTTTTTTTTTTTGGCTGCTTATTAGAAAGCTACTGTAAAAGATAATATGTATTT
>NW_021571984.1:0-308 GCF_001605985.2 Dendrobium catenatum
TCTACATCTCTATGCATTCCCTTCCAATAAAGCTCAGTAGCAATCCTCCTGTAGTCTTCTGCACCCCAGAATGACCACCAACCGCGCTCCCATGAAATTCTTGGAGGATGTTTGGGATGTGGATAGAAGTCCTGGGCATCACAAACCTCCCTTGATACAACAATCTGTCCCCCTCTATTGAGTAACCTGGGTGGCTATCACCTTCCCTTAATAAATCAACCCTGATCTTTTCCAACCCCTCATCTTTCGAGCTCTCTACTTTGATTGCCAACCAATCTAGCATCAAAGGAACAGACACACCCACTGCC
>NW_021571985.1:0-1033 GCF_001605985.2 Dendrobium catenatum
CAATCTTAAATCCATCTTTAGGTCTAAGTCCGCTTTTACGGCATCCTATTTACTTTCTGGCATAAGTCCGCTCTTACGGCAGCCAATCCTGATCAAATCCGTCTTTAGGTCTAAGTCCTCTTTTACGGCATCCTATTGACTTTCTAGCATAAGTTCGCTCTTACGGCAGCCAAACCTGAGTAAATCCGTCTTTAGGTTTAAGTCCGCTTTTACGGCATCCTATTGACTTTCTGGCATAAGTCCGCTCTTACAGCAGCCAATCCTGATCAAATTCGTCTTTAGGTCTAAGCCCGCTTTTACGACATCTTATCAACTTTCTGGCTTAAGTCTGCTCTTTCGGCAGCCATTCAATCTTAAATCTGTCTTTAGGTCTAAGTCCGCTTTTACGGCATCCTATCGACTTTCTGGCTTAAGTCCGCTCTTACGGTAGCCATTCAATCTTAAATCTGTCTTTAGGTCTAAGTCCGCTTTTACGGCTTCCTATCAACTTTCTGGCTTAAGTCCGCTCTAACGGCAGCCATTCAATCTTAAATTTGTCTTTAGGTCTAAGTCCGCTTTTACGGCATCCTATCGACTTTCTGGCTTAAGTCCGCTCTTACGACAGCCATTCAATCTTAAATCTGTCTTTAGGTCTAAGTCCACTTTTACGGCATCCTATTGACTTTCTGGCATAAGTCTGCTCTTACGGCAGCCGATCCTGATCAAATCCGTCTTTAGGTCTAAGTCTGCTTTTACGGCATCCTATTGACTTTCTGGCATAAGTCCACTATTACGGCAGCCAATCCTAATCAAATCCGTCTTCAGGTCTAAGTCCGCTTTTACGACATCTTATTGACTTTCTATCATTAGTCTGCTCTTACGACAGCCAATCATGATCAAATCCGTCTTTAGGTCTAAGTCCGCTTTTACGGCATCCTATTGACTTTCTGGCATAAGTCTGCTCTTATGGCAGCCAATCCTGATCAAATCTGTCTTTAGGTCTAAGTCTGCTTTTAAGGCATCCTATTGACTTTCTGGCATAAGTCCGCTCTTA
>NW_021571986.1:0-1480 GCF_001605985.2 Dendrobium catenatum
TTAAACTAACCGCTATATTACTGTAGCAGCTGAATTAAATATTACAGTAGCTCTACTTCTCCACTAATCAAGGCTTGCAATGGACTGATTTTTGAGAATGGAATCACTCGTCTGACATTAGTGCATAATGGAGTTAGCGGGGGATATTATATTAAGTTATAAGCACTATAACATTTTATGGAGAGGAAAATTTTAGAAAACAGTAAGGTAATAAAAGAAAAGGGAAGGAAAGGAAGAGGGGGAAAGAGGTTTAGGAGAGGAAGTGAGGTTAATTAAATTGAATGTCACATTTATTTGAGGTAAAATTTTCGGATTTTATTTTTAGAGCTAATTTTTTTTTAGAATTCTTTAGGCTGTATATAAAAGAAAAAGAGGCCTATGTATTTTAGTTGAACAACTTTACTCGATTGTCTAGAGAAAGAGATTGAGATATCCAATCTGAAGAGTAGGAAATGAGTGCATTTTTATATATTTATGGTAATTATCATAACAATTATTTTATATTAAGCATATTGTTTGCTATTGGTTCACTTGAGAAAAGTACTTGTTATTTAAATTATAGGATAAAAATTACATGCTGAAATGTGATGCTATAGAATGACACTATAGATATTGATTATGAATATATGAATGTTAATAAAAAGGAAAAATAAGAAAAAATATATTATAGGAAATAGACCCGCACAAGTAAAGGAAAAATACATGACAATGTAAGCCTTATGGATCGTACATGAGGTACCAGACTTTTTCATTTTTAAAAGTTAAGAATTTAGACACAACTTTGAATGAAAGGGCTCTTACTTCTAAAAGTTGATATTTCAAAACAGACCTTAAATGAGAGATCTGCAAGTGTACAAAAACATATAGTCATTATATGATTTGCTTAAAGTATTGAAAATTAAACATAATAGGAAATATGAAAAGTTAATTTTGCATTGATTTCTTGTACATCTTATGATTATTATAGAAATCCACTTATTATTTGCAATGTAGTGTAAATTATATGTTAATTATTTATTGTACTATAATTATGTATTTTATTGAGATTTAGCTCATTAGCAATGATTGTACTGCAGAAAAGGGGAATGAGCCAGAGTGGCTTTAAACATGAGGTTAACTATACTTTTGTGTACATACATTTTAGTTGTGCATAAAAATCAGAGTTGGAAGCTGTTCAGTCAAGCTTTTGAGAATGTAAATTTTAGTTAAAAGTTTAGTAAAGCTCTGTATTTTATTTGTTGAGTTATGAATATACTTCCAAATATGAATTGTACAGAACCATTGTTGAAACTGAAAAATGCATTGTGTTAGGTTAGTATGACTAAATTATTTACTACTCACCCGATTATGATAAAAGTAATTCAGGATGGGTGTTAGTAAGAGGTATATCTGTTCATATTCTCCTTATATGTTACACTGCAGGTTGACTTAGAAAGGGGTCAAAATGGGGAATGACAAAGAGAGCCCTTCCTTTGGCATT
>NW_021571987.1:0-224 GCF_001605985.2 Dendrobium catenatum
CATATTTACTTTTCTTTTAGAATACATAGTGCTAAAATGGTGAACTTGGACTTAGACTCTACTATCATATGCCTCTATGCCAACCAACAGAACTCTTGTTACATTTATGCTTCGTTTGGGACGGCTTTTTTATTGCTTCTTAAAAATAATTTTATAGTATAAAAGTTAAAACTTTTGTACTCGAAAGCTGTTTTAAGAAACAGTAAGGCTTCGTTGAGACAGCT
>NW_021571988.1:0-544 GCF_001605985.2 Dendrobium catenatum
GCTTTCCCCTTGGAGGGCCTCGCGGCACTACTTTGGATGGCCTATTCTGGTTTTTAGTGCAACCTATTGGAAGTTCTTTTGTTGGTCTACTGGCAAGTGAGGACACCCGATGGTTCGGATATCAATCAGAACGCGCTACGGCATTGAGCGGTACCGAGCATCAGTACTAAGCAAAAAAGGGAAGTGGCACGTTCTAGTTGATCTTCAGACCCCATATGATGTCCGCACAGAATAATTTTTCTTCTATTAATTATTTCTCCTTATTAATTTTTTTCTTAAATATTAATTTTATTGTATGAAAATTTTTTTCTTTCGATATTTTCGCATGCTGACATAAGGATAATTTTATTATCAAATTATTAAATTGATGTGTAATATTTTATTATATATTGAAATTTTATTTAGCCTTCTTACTATCACTTGTTTTTTATCTCTTAAACAAATTATTCTTCAAACATAACTAATATTAAATTCTATGAGCAAATATTTCTAAATTCATTTAATAAGTTAACTATTATTACTTATACTAAAAATTAAATTTTCT
>NW_021571989.1:0-231 GCF_001605985.2 Dendrobium catenatum
TTACTTCCATCGCATTAGATGGGGCTGAGGCAGGCTTTATAATGGCAATTGTATCATTTCTATAACCTGAATCTGCAGAAATCAAGCAGAACCTCATTTATATCTCATCATTGTTTAAGAAAATAAGAATTTCTGTTGTACATACATAAAAATTGAAGCCCGTCTCTATGAAAGGCATCATATCATACCAAATACACTCCTTAAATAACTTTAGATGTAACATGGTTGAAG
>NW_021571990.1:0-2324 GCF_001605985.2 Dendrobium catenatum
GCATATATTATACATATTTATATATATATATTAAAATTCATTTATAATTAAATATACTTTAAAAATCATTATAACAGTAAATGTTATACTTATGACAGTTTAAAATGATGCAATAAGAAAAAAAAAAACTTTTTTCTCATAATATTGAAATTCTATTATTCTATTACTAAAATTGCAAATATATTTGTCAAAAGGTGACGCCATTCTTAGTCATATGTACGTATAGCGAACGAGAATCTATGACCTATTTTCCTATAATATTATAATTTAAGAGAAATATTAAATTATATTAAGCATAAGCTTCGCGGACCTTCAAAGCTTTGGGGCCAAGCGGCCTTTGGGCTTTTGCTCAATTTAAACTGGATCGAAATCCGGTCGCAATGTGAATGGTTTCGGTATATTGTGGGCGAAGTTTGGCCCGTACGATTTGAATGTTGACCATTGACTTCAAGACTTTGACCTACTACATGTCACATGCTTCCAATTATTGGGAACAAATCATAGCTAAGCAACAAAATAAAATTAAAAAATAGAGCCCAACCCATTGTAAGAGCTTCCTTGAATTTGAAAATAACGGCTTCTGGTTTTTTCTAATTTATTAGATGAATTTGACTTGCTGCTTATTAAAGCGTTCTTGGCTACAATTTTCATTATTTTATTTTTTCACATATTAATTATTATTTTTTTATTATTTTGAAATAAAATTAGATGAAAATTCATTTTTACAATCATAAATACTAAAAGTTATTTTCTCTATTGACTTTATTTAGACGCTTTCTTTCTTACTGTTTTTTTAAATAGTTTTTTAAGATATCAAAATTTTATCCTAAAAAAAATTATTTTAAAAAGTATTAAAATAGTTATTTTAAGACAGTACCTAGAACAAAATGAAGAATTTTGTTTCGGAACTATATTTTTATTGACTAACTAAAAATAGTTTTCTAGCTATTAAAAATTCTTTATAATTTTTTTATTAAAAAAGCTGCTTAGAAATAATTAACAAGCATGTCCGAAAGAAACTTAATTTCACAACAAATTTTATTAAAATGACTGTAGGTCATTCCAAATAGCAGATCCTAAGTTGCGTACCAATATATTTTTATAATAATTATTGAGATTAATTTCTATTTTATACTGTATTATTAAATTTATCTTTTTTATTATTTTTTATTTTTGTAAATGATATGCGATTGAAAGTCCACTTTCAGCAAAAAAATTAGAGATATAACTCACATGGCATAAAATAGAAAATCAAAATATTATTAAAAGTGTGTTTCCTATGCAGGAGTCTTCAGAGTTGAAAATCCTTCATTGACACAAAAGCGAGTTAAACTTTACAAATTTCTGCCTCAGGCCATCAGCCTTAGAAAATGGGAGCAAGTTACACCAGCTTCTACATATATGCAAATTTGCTGAAAAAAAATACTCATAATTTGATGATAAATATATCTCCTTAAATTAACTTATATTTATTAATCTTTATTATAATTTACTAATTTTTAACCAATATATTAATCATTAAAATTTTTAATTATATTTTCCAATAAGATCACAGCCATACATCTAACATAAAATGTATTAAGGTATAATTGATAGAATATTTTTTCCATTAAATTCAATTTATTATTCTGAAAAAGACCCAAATGAATTTGTTAAAATTTCTAAGGGAGAGTTGAATCCTGGTCTATTCTTCTTGTCGTTATCTAAGAATTTTGTTGGACTTAGGCTTCGTTTGGGATTGCTTTTTTGTTGCTTTCTTTTTAATACAACAAAAAAAGCCGTTTTAGAATGCAATAAAAAATCTGTCTCAAACGAAGCCTTAGACCTTATTTGTGACAATGTTTTAGAGCTTTTACAATATTTTTTAATACTAAAATATTGTTTTTTGAAGCAGTAAGAGAAAGTTATCTCAAGCAAAACCTTTGATGCATTACTTCGACATAATTAGAGAAAAGAATTATATAAAAAATATCATAATAAAAATAATAGTAGGATGAACTTCATATTCATTCGATTTATATTAAGATTAGTGAAATTTGTGATATTAAAAAATTACAATAATCCCAATTAATGAGTCTGAAATTTTTCCATATAGATTATGATAGAATATTCTTACAATATTCTATTCTACTTAATAATAATGATTATGTATTATCAATTGAGTGATTGACCTATAATTTTATTTTATTTTATTTTTTGAATTTTAAAGAATAGAAACAAGAATCAAGATCTCTTTCAAAGAGTATTTAATGAACACTTAATTAGATGGCTATTAGTCTCTAATTTTTTATTTAAAAATTGTGATAATTGTCAACCCCTACATG
>NW_021571991.1:0-547 GCF_001605985.2 Dendrobium catenatum
TATATATATATATATATATATATAGCATGTATAAACTTATACATGATGTGTATAATCCTTATACATAGCGTGTTTAAACTTGTACAAAATATGCATAAATTTTTTTATAGTTTGTATAATTCTTATGTATTGCGTGTATAAATTTATA
This sequence comes from Dendrobium catenatum, assembly GCF_001605985.2. Taxonomy (NCBI): domain Eukaryota; kingdom Viridiplantae; phylum Streptophyta; class Magnoliopsida; order Asparagales; family Orchidaceae; genus Dendrobium; species Dendrobium catenatum. The sequence goes on from NW_021571991.1 coordinate 149, forward strand.
CGTAGTCTATATAATGCATGTACATAGCATGTGTATAATGTTTGAATAAACTTATACATAGTATGTATAATGCTTATAAATAGTGCGTATAATTCTTGTATATAGAATGTATAAACTTATACATAGTGTGTACAATACTTGTATAAACTTATACATAATGTGTATAATACTTGTACATAGTATCTATAATACTTATATAAACTTTTATATAGTGTGTATAATGCTTGTACATAGCATGTACAAACTTGTACATATTTTTTAAAATGGATATATATAGTGTTTACAAATATATACAAAGTGTGTATAATGCTTGTACATAGCATGTATAAACTTATATATAGTGTGTATAAACTTATACGTTTCTTATTTAAACTTATACATAGTGTGTATAATACTTAT
>NW_021571992.1:0-399 GCF_001605985.2 Dendrobium catenatum
CCGCCATTTGTAATCTACGAAAACACTAGTGGAAATTCGCAACTGGGCGAGGCCCCGTGGTTTTTCCCATTTTTTGGGTTTTCCACGTAAAAACTCTTGGTGTTCATTCCCTTCTTTCTGTTTGTGTGTTAAACTTACGTGCAACACTCGGAAGCGAATTTACAAACTCTACCGCCGCGTATTCTCTAACACGCAACAGTTTGGCGCCTTCTGTGGGAAATCACTATCCCACTACTTCAAATACTGCTACGATGGTGAATAGACGCAGCTGTCGTTTGGTTGGAGCTTCTCGCTCCAACTCTCGTCAATCCAGAAACTCGTCTATTAACCATAGACAACCAATCTCATTATCTTTGCACCCCGGGGGGCAAAATGCTGCCGGTGAAAGGACGTCAGGAC
>NW_021571993.1:0-307 GCF_001605985.2 Dendrobium catenatum
AAATATTTTTTGTATGTTTTGAAAATTACAATTCAAAATGTTCTGACAAGAGAAAAATAACAAGGAATATATAGCTACCTCTGTACGAATATCACATAATGCTTTTAAAATCAACACACATGTCAATTGTTCAAGATTCTTGTACATCTCAACCTCGACACTAAACATATTCATAATTCATATATCAACATGAATTGTATTTACCGTTAATTCAAAAAAGATTCATGAGTTAGCAAAAAGTACCCATGTGATGCAACTATTGGTATCTCTCCATCTGCTACCTACAATAATAATTAGATCTTAGCTA
>NW_021571994.1:0-227 GCF_001605985.2 Dendrobium catenatum
CTTTATGTTATTATTTGCTTATAGAATTGCTCTAATACACCTCTCTTTTGTGACTTGTGAGGTGAACTTTGAAAAACAATATATAAGGAGCGTTGGAGCACTTGGAGAGGGAGCTAGGACAACCGGATCGGAGCATCAGTCACCTCTATTCATTCCGGTAGGGGCGCTACGGGCGAAACCACCGGGTCACAGCCCCCGGTGCTGTAAGCTTTCTTAAAAACTTAGAA
>NW_021571995.1:0-211 GCF_001605985.2 Dendrobium catenatum
TTCTTCTCCTCCAACAATCCTACAATCGTTCTTCCATTGGCATCGTTGGCTCTTAAATACTGTGAAACATGATCACTTGGCGACCATGCACAGGATGAAGTCCTTGTAACGAATGGCGCCGTCCGGCAAGACATCAACCTAACAGATCCACTCATCGAACTCATTCGGCTCGATTTTCTCCCCAATAGATGTAAGGACGTGGCGGAGGTCG
>NW_021571996.1:0-652 GCF_001605985.2 Dendrobium catenatum
AAATTTTGGTTCATGAGTCTCATGAAAGTGCTGGGGGCATTGGAGACTCCGAACGGCATCACACTCCATTCATACAACCCCTCCCACGTTTTGAATGTTGTTTTCCACTCGTCTCCCAGTCTCACTCTTATTTGATGATAACTGCTTCTCAGGTCGATCTTGGTGAACAGAGTTGCACCATGGAGCTGATCAAAGATGTCATCGATCCGAGGAATGGAGAAACGATATTTGATCGTAATTTTATTTTTTTATCGGCTGTCTATGCACATTCTGAAAGACCCATCCTTCTTAGGGACGAGCAATGCGGGGACTGCACACAAAACCTTTGCTAATAAGTTCTTCGACCTGTCACTGTAATTCCAAGTGTTCATCTGGCCGAAGTCAGTATGCGGGTCTATTGGGTAATACCGACCCTGGTATAAGTTCCATTTGATGTTGAATGTCACGCAGAGGTGGAAGTCCCGTGGGTAATTCAGATGCTAACACATCTTTAAATTGTTGTAACAAAGGCCGGACGACTTCCGGAATCTCCGATTGTTGAGGATTCTCTTCCAGCAGTATCACCCTCTGTTTAAAATTGCGCAATGAGAGGCGCGCCTTTGCGCAATTCCTCCCAAAAATGCCTCATAGCCTACGCAATTTTGGTCTTGCA
>NW_021571997.1:0-229 GCF_001605985.2 Dendrobium catenatum
TTCTTGGTCCCGTCACCGAATCCTCGACGTGGATTCGTCCAGACCCCTACTTGGCCGGTGTCAGTCGGCCTCTTAGACAAATACCAATTATTTTTATGACTAAAGATCTCAAAAGAATTATGATTTCAAGTAAGAGATGTCAAAATGGCTTATTCCATATTTTTATGTAGATCTATTTGAGGGAGATGCTTCTATCATAATATTTATAGAAAATATATATATATATATA
>NW_021571998.1:0-1256 GCF_001605985.2 Dendrobium catenatum
GAACGATGAAAGTACATTACAATACTCCCCACGTTAGGTCATCGTTATGGGTTAGGATGGATACAATTTGGTTGATTTCACCTACAATTGAGGGTTGTTTGGTTTTTTATCCATATTGTTGTCCTAGTATAAAAGATTTATTTTCTTCTATTATTCTAATCGTATGTAAATTTCCAAACCTCTTAACAACAACAACAAGCCTTTGTCCCATTATGTGGGGTTGGCTACATGAATCCTTTTTCATCATTGTGTCATGTTAAAAGTCATATTCTCATTTAAATCTAATAGAAAAAAGATCATTTCTAATATTTTCTAACCAAGTCTTTTTAGGTCTACCTCTACCTTTCTTAACATAAGTCCAATCTAATACCTCAATTTTCCTAACCGGGTCATCAGAAGGCCTTTGTTTAATGTGACCAATCCATCTAAGGCGACCTCTCTAATCTTATCTTGCACTGGAGCTACTCCAACCTTTTCACGTATATGCTCATTATGTATCCTATGTCTACGGGTAAAGCCACTCATCCACCTAAGAATCCTAATCTCTGCAACACTTAACTTAGTATTATGCTTCTCTTTTAATGACCAACATTCAACACCATAAAGCATTGCAAGTCTCACCACCATCTTATAGAATTTTCCCTTAAGTTTGAGGGGGACTTTTCTATCGCACAATAAGCCCGATGCATTCCTCCACTTCAACCATCCAACTTAAATTCTACTGATAATATCCCCATCTATTTCACCATCACTTTGAACAATAGAACCAAGATATCTATAGCGTGTACTCTTATTGATGAATTGATCGCCCAAAGTCACAATCCCCTCACTAGGTCTATTGCTACTAAAATTATACTCCCTATATTCAGTTTTAGATCTATTCAAGCGAAAACCTTTAGACTATAAGGTTAACCTCTATAATTTAAGTTTACCTTCAACTCCCTCTCTAGTCTTATAAACAAGAAAAATATCATTAGCAACAAGCATACACCAAGGTAGAACCTCTTGCAAATGTCTAGTGAGAACATCCATGACTAAAGCAAAAAGATATGTGCTTAAGGCTGATTGATAGGAAACACTTGAGTTCCCAAGTGTTTTTCACCAAAACTGAAGTTGATCCGATGGAAACTGCAGAAATACAGCATAAATCTGCTATTTACAGCAGAAAAACAGCAAAACGACAAGGAAATCTGAGAGAAAACTCAAAGAAAAGCTTGTACCACTAGTCGATGAATAAAATAGCAAGATACAATTGA
>NW_021571999.1:0-255 GCF_001605985.2 Dendrobium catenatum
CACTCTCAAGATCTCCCAAGAACTCAAGCAATAGCATCAATTTTTATCATTCAATCATTGATTTTCAAAGGGAAACATAGCGGCTATAAATAGCCTCGTACATAAGACTCAAAATAAGAAAGACGACAATGCCCTTGGGGCTTACATACGACTTCCCTTAAGCAAGGGGTAACACGGGAAAAACAAAATACAACATAAATAACAAATAACATAATAAAACAAATACATGAAATAATTCAAAATACGTCGACACGA
>NW_021572000.1:0-960 GCF_001605985.2 Dendrobium catenatum
AATCTTAGTTTCAAAAACCATTGGCTAAAATGAGTTATACTTTTGTTTAGAGAAGAAAATAATACCACTAAACAAGGTCGGAAGGAGGGAAACCATCAACGGAGTTTCTCCCTTTAACCAATTTTAGAAAAGCTAAACACTATCTTCAAAACTCCAAAATCTAAAATCTTGAATAGATTCAACATATGAAAAACCAATTTTTAAAAGCAAAGAGAAAACAAAGCAAATTAAAACAACTACAAAGCAGAAATAAAACACACTGAAACAAAAACACATTTCAAGAAATTATTGAAGCAGCAGGTTTAAGCATTAATGAGCTGCGATCCTTCATATGTCCAGTTATCCTATGCTCCCACAAGGTCTTTGGTGAGAACACACCTGCAAAACTCAACAACAGTCAAATTTAGGAACCCAAACCGGTTTGGGCCCCTTCTTAGGAAAAGTAGAGTGTAATGCATATATGGTATGCTGTGAATCATGCATCTTAGGTCTCCACACCCAATGTGTACTCCGGTGAACGGTGCAAGTGTGTGAGATGTGTCCTAGCATGCCACATGAAAAACATCTAACTCCAGGAAAAGGATTTCTTAAATGGTTTGAGTTATAATGCCTCTTTCTAGGTTCTGACTTTAGATCAAAAATAAATGTCATTTGATTTTTCTTACATGTATCCAAATCATTTTGAATCCTCAAGTTAGTTCTTTTTAATGCATCATTTTCAATCCTCAATTTTTTCTCAATCTCTTTAGATTTCTTAAGCTCAGAATTAAGTGAGGTGTGTGAAGCTTTTAATGCATTATTTTCATCAATTAATTCCAAATGCTTTTTGTTTAACTCATCAAATTCATCAAGAAGAGCCATGTGATTTGAATCAATTGCTGTATGATCTTTGAGAAAAATTTCATGCTCTTTTTGTAAATTCGAAAGTTCTAATTTTAGGTTTGCATGAGTTTTCTTGAG
>NW_021572001.1:0-517 GCF_001605985.2 Dendrobium catenatum
CATCAAACTTAATGTTGGACATAATAAGATAGGTAGTGACGGACAAGGTAGGGGTCAGATTGATACGGTCACCACCTTTGGGTATGATTGATGTTCGAAGAACATGTTGAATTATACGGGCATTTCGAGTTAAGGATTGAACAAGAGGTTGGTGTTGATGAAAAGCAGTATTCCTAAGGACTCTATTTACATTGCTCCAATCAAATTCATTGGTAAAAAACGAGCGAACCATAGGTCCTTCAGTGGACAGCCCAATATATTGGGCGATATCGGCTCTAGTGATCTCAATGGTGCGGACACAAACAAAAGAGTGAAAAAAAATATATGGAAATGCCAGGGTGAGTAGGAATTGGAAGGTGGTGGAAGCAAAGAGGCTCATTACCTCGAAATTGAGAGTAGCCTGATTAAGCATTTTTTAGGGAGAAATTTTGCAGGCTTTATATCGGTGGTAGGCTTCCTCATTTTCAGTATTCAGGAAGTGAGCAGGTTGGCGACTCGACGAGGATGAGCTCCCAGC
>NW_021572002.1:0-365 GCF_001605985.2 Dendrobium catenatum
AAAATCTCAAGCTTTAGTAAATCAATAATGCTAATAAAAGCTCCAAAATGTATATTTTAATATTTATTTATGAGCCACAGAGAAAGAAACATAAAAAGGTAAGAAAATGCATCATTAATTGGGTCCCCATACAGATATATCTTAACCTAATAGGACTCATGGGTATTGGTTTCTAGCCTAGTCCTCCTTTGCAAGCAGGTCCACTTAGCCACTTAGCTTAGTCTTCGCAACTGAGAGTCATCATGGCGAGTCCTCTCGGTGTGATGAGTAAGTTGTGTTGGCAAGTTTGTTGGTTCAGTTCTTAGGTCGTTAAGTGCAAAGTGTGAGTTCCTTCAAGTCATGGTAACAACAAGTCGAGGCTTTGC
>NW_021572003.1:0-239 GCF_001605985.2 Dendrobium catenatum
TAATAATTATTATAAATATGAAACTACCAGAAATAACTCAAAAACAAAAGTCAACCATTTGGTTAACCTTTAGTTAAAATTCAATTCAAAACTTATAAAATTCATAACTAATTATAGAAAAGTCCAAATCCAGCAAACTTATAGTCTAATTACTCATCTTAAGATCTACTATTTAAAATAATATATTAACTTTACAATTATGAACATTAATTTAAAAGTCAAATTTATGCCCATTAATT
>NW_021572004.1:0-713 GCF_001605985.2 Dendrobium catenatum
ACATCTTTATGTTATGAGCTAAACAAGTTATCATGACCTTGATTTAATATTGCTTGCCATTTTTAATATAATATTACCTTAATTTATATATATTATATTTAAAATTATTATGCCGTGTCCACGCCGCACCCGTGTCCTATATTTTTAAAAAATGGCGTGTCCCGTGTCCGTGTCGTGTCGTGTCTGTGTCGCCGTGTCCGTGTCCGTGTCCGTGTCCGTGTCCGTGCATCTTAGCATACAACACTCCAGTTAGGACTAATAGTCGGACCAGCTAGTTAGAGCCTAAGAAGCTCACAGTTGTTTCTAATTCACCAAAATATGAATCGTTTCCAAGACTTGCCGTCAAAAGTCTAATGCGAATGTTTTGCTACCAAGGTTTTTGCTAGGAAAAGTGCAGAAATCAAAGACAGCTTGGCTGAAATTTAGAACTTCAGCAAAGTTCAAGCTGAATTTGAGATAAATCCCGTGGCAAACATTAGGGAAACGTAATAATTGATAAAAAGTGGAAGAAAATAAACAAGATACAATGAATCTTCAATTCAAGAGGAAAATTCGGCTCTCCCAATCCCTAACCAACGGCTAGAGCCCAAACAAATATCAGAAAAATCCCAAATTCAGCAAAAGATCCCCTAATCCTTCACATTTATTTAAAGAATATATATATACCAAATAGCCCCTCCCAAATTTAATTCCCTCCTAAACCGCCGCCTTCT
>NW_021572005.1:0-1133 GCF_001605985.2 Dendrobium catenatum
TAGTGACAAAAAATATGATTGCATGTTTGTACTGTCTGGAGCCTCATATCATAAGATCATTATCAATCCTGAAAATATCTAAAACCACGTAATGAGTATATAGCCCAGCAAGTAATTAAAATCTTACAATTGAAATCAATGTAAAATAAAAAAGAATAATATGTTATATCAACATATATAATTATTATCTGTATCAAATTATCTTTTTATAGTTTATCATATCTTAATCTATTACATCATTAGTCACAATATCAGTAACAATCAATAGTACTAATGCCAATAACAATATTACTTGTAGCCTCAAGTTTTTTTGGATTTTAAACTAACATTGTAATGCTGGATAGTTGCATCGCAGCACTAAGCTATTATCTACACTTAAATAAATATTAAATCTTACTATTTCATTTAGTCGAACTCAGAGGCAACCGACATTGGATAGAGAGGGATTTGGAAGGAAAAGAATAATTTTTGGGCCACTTCGGGTCACTTTTGTCTTGTAGCCCAATTGTAAAAGTTGTCATAATTAAGGTAGGTCACATTATGCATATCTTAGTTTTCAAAAATATAATTTTTTTTTCTAATTAAATTTGTATTTCTATTACAAAAAAATAAGGATGATAACTTTGCACTAGAAAAACTTTCACTATTTAACTTTTTATGTATTATAGAGATTGAGATTTTGAACATTTTAAATATTTTCTCGAAATTTTATACTTGGGCTTTGAAATTTATACTATTTTTATTGAATAAAAAATGATCTGGACTTTGAAAAATAGTGTTGTTGTACTACGATTAGAGTCTCAAAATGATATTTTACATAATTTATAGTAATTTAGTTATGTTTTAGCACCCAAGCACTGCTGCAGTGCCGCAGGAATCAAACACCCAACATTAAGGCACTTTACGGGGAAATTTTTAAAAATCTCCAATATAAATTCCTAAACCCTATGAATCACTCCAAATCACATACATATCATTTTCATACACCAAAACACTTCCAAGCACATGAAAATATGTTCAAAATATAAAATTTCAAATATTTATCTTTTTTTTTCAATTCGGATAAAAACAAGTAGAATTGAACACAAAATTTGGCGCTGTCACATATCATATGTGAATTTTAGAGTTTTCTA
>NW_021572006.1:0-459 GCF_001605985.2 Dendrobium catenatum
AAGCACAAAGTATAACTCAGACTCCTGCTACTAAAATTTGGAGATCTAGCGGAATCTCTAGGCCAGTATAAATATATTCATCTTTCTTGTACTGTTTATTGTTGACAAATAGTGGTGAACCAGAGTGTTATGATTAAGTCATTCAAGTTGATGATTTAAAGACGTGGGACCATGCCATGGATGATGAGATGTGTTCACTTGAATTGAATTAAACTTCGGAGTTGATAGAGCTACCAAATGGCAAGAAAGCACTGCAGAATAAGTGGGTCTTTAGGATGAAAAAAAGAACACGATGGTAGCAAGTGTTACAAGGCCAAGCTTATAGTTAAAGGTTTTCAGTAGGAGTAGACTTCACTAAAATGCTCTCTCAAGTGGTGAAGATGACTGCAATCATAATTGTACTGAGCATAGTAGCAATAGAGGATTTATATCTAGAACAGATGGATGTAAATATTGCAT
>NW_021572007.1:0-200 GCF_001605985.2 Dendrobium catenatum
CATTTGGAAAGCAGTTTATCAATTCTTGCATTCTGGTCTCATGTGTGATCTTTGGAAGGAAACTGCTGTTATCCTTATTCCAAAGATTAAAAACCCAGTAAATCCGTCTAATTATAGACCGATTAGCCTTTGTAATACCATCTATAAAATTTCAGCTAGAATATTATTAAATAGATTAATTGGCTGCATTCCTAAGATCA
>NW_021572008.1:0-329 GCF_001605985.2 Dendrobium catenatum
TCAGATTATACGAATAGATCAAGATACAAATGCCTCATCTCTAACTCCTTCTCCCAAGTAGCCTTCTTTTAATTCTATTCTTCCACTAAACTTTGTTTCTTAATCTTCTAATATCATAAGCTAGAGTTCTCTCTAACTCTTCTCTATAGCTCAGATTGGGATGTACCTCAATGTCTTAAACATATATTCTATTTCTCAAATTAAATGCCCATTTCCTCAGAAACATACATGGAATACACTATGGATTTCATACATATGATTTATCAATTATAACCGTTAGTGAAACTTTCCAATTCTTTCAATAACTTTAAAGGTTCTAAAATTTTTTG
>NW_021572009.1:0-235 GCF_001605985.2 Dendrobium catenatum
GAAAAAAGAGTCTGGCAAAATGGCATTCAATGAAAGGCGCTAGTTTCGCTGACTTCCAAACTGGCATTCTTTCGTAGCTTTCGAGATGAGGGCACAGGCAAGCTAACTAACTTCTTTGATTGTTAGGGTACAGGATTGGAACGGCGTACGCTCGCGCCCTTCCTCATTACCAATAGCAAAATTTGAAAAAGAAAGATCCATTGAAACCTTAAACCTATTCGATGTGAATTGAAGA
>NW_021572010.1:0-232 GCF_001605985.2 Dendrobium catenatum
CAGGTTTTGCGAATTGATCACCAAATTCTGCATATCCAAAACAAACCCCTGACCACCCACCTTAGAATCCACATTGAAAACATTATTCTGGACTCGATCAGAGTCCTCCATACCAACAACTACACCACCTCCGCACTCAACAGGAACAGTCGTATGAAAAGAAGGGATAGAAACCACCAATTCACTACCTTTCGACACCAAATCACTTTCCGGCAAAGCCTCAACCATATGA
>NW_021572011.1:0-237 GCF_001605985.2 Dendrobium catenatum
GAACTTATTCAGTTAAAACTCCCTCGCCGAATAAAAGAGAAGCGCGAGCAGAGGTCGGGGCCGAATTTTCGGAGCCCACATTAGCGCATCTTTCAACACTCCAAAAAACCAATAAATTGTAGCTCTTAAGCTTCCACACGAGTCATGGAGAGCACTTAAGAGTGCAAAGAGCTCCCTATTAAAAGATGATTCTAAGCTTCGAAAGAGTTATGAAGTGCGGGTGCTAGAGAATAGGCT
>NW_021572012.1:0-260 GCF_001605985.2 Dendrobium catenatum
TAATGACAATTATTCTCTTCCCTCTCTATATGTGGCCAGCCCCTTTCATGGGATTTCTCCCTCTCCCAAATTAGCTCCCTAATCCCACCAAATCAGCCCCCATTCACTCCCTATTAGCTTCCTAATTCTCCTTCTCTACTTGGAATTAATTTGAAAATTTTAAATTAATTCCCTCCTACTCACCTAAACCTGAAATAATCTCGAATTTCCTAATTTTATTTCATGGCCTTCAACTCTAGCCGCCCCTCTCTAGCTCTCAC
>NW_021572013.1:0-272 GCF_001605985.2 Dendrobium catenatum
GTTTTTTCTTTGTGATTTTTCTTTTGGGGTGCTCTCTACTCTTCTCCCTCCTCTTGGCTGCTTCCTTTTTAGGCCTTCTTTACTTCAATGTTTTAAATTTTTTGAAGATATGCAACACTTACATAGGCAAGATAAGGAATTTTGTTGTTTGGTCATTTGTTGCTCGATATACTTTCTTTGGAGGGAAAGAAATGTCAGATGTTTTGAAGGGAAATCGGAGGATATTAGCTCTATTTGTTTCAAAATTTCTCAAGCACTCAAGGCTAAGACTT
>NW_021572014.1:0-207 GCF_001605985.2 Dendrobium catenatum
ATGATGGCGTAACTAATCCCTCGGTTGACCAAGAAGAGGCACCCACTCATACATAACCTCCTGGCCCGCACTTATTGGGACCCCACTTAAGAGACTTTGCCGCTCGAGGGGAATCGAATACGGGTTGAGGGTTTCCAACCGTACTCGCCCACCAACCAAACTAAGCATTAATGGGTGCTCTAAGAAGATATCAAAGCTCACATAAAT
>NW_021572015.1:0-201 GCF_001605985.2 Dendrobium catenatum
CAAATTTCTCGTCGCAACGGTAGCAGAGGCCCTTGACCCTCTTCTCCTTCAATTCGGAGTCAGTCAGTCTCTTGAACCCTCCTTGGTTCATCACAGTGGTGGCTTTCTCCTGTTTTACCTCCTCTGGATGAGTAGTGGCAGTCACCTTAGGTCCTTCGAGCATGAGTGGTGAGCGATATGTGGGGTGAGACCCCCCTGATT
>NW_021572016.1:0-1094 GCF_001605985.2 Dendrobium catenatum
AACTAATATTTTTCAAAACCTGTTTTCAAAATTCCACAAACACTAGTCAAGGCTCTTGTCATGCCCATTTACTTGTGGTGTCATTTGGTAACAAAATCCATACTAGCAAGAGGCCATTTAAATTTTCTTATATTTCATTAAAATACACTCTTATTTTTCTATACAATTTTTCCTTAACTCATAATTTCATTGTTTGCCTAAAACAATTTTACAATTTAACAAAATATAAACTTAATTTATTCCTTATCTAGTTTAAAATCTCAAATATTATAGATAAGAATTGCTCTCCAACTCTCGAATTAGCTATTGAACACACATAAATAGCTTTTGTATTTAATTTATTACAACAACAACAACAACAACAAGCCTTTATCCCACTACGTGGGGTCGACTACATGAATTCTTTTTCTCCATTGTGTCCTGTAAAAAGTCCAATTCTCGTTTAAACCTAATAAAGAAAGATCATTTCTAATATTTTCTAACCAAGTCTTTTTAGGACTACCTCTACCTTTCTTAATATAAGTCAAATATAATACCCCTCTATTTTCCTAATCGGGTCATTGGAAGGCCATCGTTTTATGTGACCAAACCATCTAAGGCGACTCTCTAAGCTCATCTTCCACTGGAGCTACTCCAACCTTTTAACATATATGCTCATTTCATATCCTGTCTCTAAGGGTAATCCACTCATCCACCCAAGCATCCTCATCTCTACAACACTTAACTTAGTATTATGCTTCTCTTTTAATGGCCAACATTCGGCACCATAAAGCATTGCAGATCTCACTTATAGAATTTTTCCTTAAGTTTGAGGGGGGCTTTTATATCACATAACAAGCCCAATGCATTCCTCCATTCAACCATCCAACTTGAATTCTGTTGATAATATTTCCATCCATTTCACCATCACACTGAACAATAGATCCAAAATATCTAAAACGTGTACTCTTATTAATGACTTGATCACCCAAAGTCACAATCCCCTCACTATGTCTATTACTACTAAAATTACACTATATATATTCAGTTTTAGATCTACTCAAGTGAAAACCTTTCCAAAGTTGACCACCATAATTCAAGTTTACCATCAACTC